>NC_088398.1:7860398-8160398 GCF_034236695.1 Oncorhynchus nerka | reverse complement strand
TCTCTGTTGCCTATATGTCCCTCAGTCAGATCTCCTCATGTATAGTCACTGTTTGCCAACACACACAACACAACAACCAGTATAGACCACCTCCACCCCACAACTCTCTCTCTCCCTCTCCCTCACTCTCACTTTTCCTCTTTCTGTTTCTCTTTTGTTCTGTCCTCTATCCCTCTTTTTATTGTGCCATTTTCTGCCACTTTGGTCCAAGAAAAGGAGGCCGTAATGCAATCTCTCCCCTTCTCCGCCCCCTGCTGTGAGGGAGAGTAGCTTGGCCTGTGTGCTGGCCCAGGGAGAAGGGGGCCAGGGAGAAGGGGGAGAAACAGGGTCAAGGTGAGCTCTAATACACTATTGATCCAACCCAATTGAAAACCTGATGGAAATTTTACCCCCCTCTCTCGGTTTTTCTCCCCTCTCTCGTGCTCTTCCTCTGCTCTCTCACTCTCTTCCTCTCCCTCTGTCTCTATTTCTCTCCCTCTCTTCCTCTCCCCGTCTCTATTTCTCTCCCGCCCTTCTCTTTCTCTTATGTCTTTTTTTCTTCCTGTGTGTATCCTCTTCTGTGTCCTTGTCTTCCTCTTTTCGGTGTCTCCATCCCTGTTTCTCTTGGCTTAATGTCTCTTTCAGCCACTGACGGCGCTCTCTTGTTATCTCTCTATCGCTTGCTCTCTTTCACCATCTACGTCTCTCTAACTCCATCCCCTCTCCATCCATCCATCCCTCTCTCTTTCTCTCTCTCTCCTCTCTTTGGCTCCATGCTTTTCAAACCATGTCTCTGATCATTTCCTCTCCTTTTGTCTCCTTTCTGTATGTCCCTGGATTCCTGTGACCTTTCCTCTGTTTCCCTGTATATCCTTTCCTATTTCTCTCTCCCTCTTCCTCCCTCGTTCTCTCTCATCCTCACTCCCTCTTTCACTCTGTGTCAGATGCTCCGTTTCAGTCTAGACTAGTGCATATTGATTCCTACGGCCGCTGCATGCAGTGTACAAGTTAGGGAGACCTCTGCTACAGTGTATTAAACGCCACAAATGGTTTGGAGACAGGGCTGGGGACACGCCTCCCCTGCAAGAGCCAGTCAATACAACCTCCCTCTGTCAACACAGGCCAAATGTAACGCTCTCTCTATCTGGGGTATCCAGTGGCGTGTATTCATGGATGCCAAGGGAAGCCAGCCTTCCCCAAAAAAGAAAAAAACATACTATCTTTCGTCTCTCTGTGTTGCATACATTTCCTTCAATTTGCAAGAGAAAGCATCTGAGCAAACAAAACAGCACTCCTCTGTCTCAGTATGTGTAGCATATCTATCTGATGCTATCTGGTCAGAAAGAGTATGACATTGTAACAAGAAAGGGAAGCCAGTAAGCCTTGATAAAAATATATATAAAATATTAGCCATTCAGCTAAACTAAGTGAGCTCAACTGTGAATGGTTCTGATGCACCAAAAAGACAAAAACTGGCAAGGGAATTTTTATTGAACCTTTATTTAACTAGGCAAGTCTGTTAAGAACCAATTCTTATTTACAATGACAGCCTACCCCGGCCGAACCTGGACGACGCTGGGCCAATTGTGCGCCACCCTATGGGACTCCCAATCTATGGGTGGGCCTATGGGACTCCCACCCTATGGGACTCCCACCCTATGGGACTCCCAATCACGGCCAGATGTAATACAGCCTGGATTCAGATCAAGTGACTGTAGTGACGCCTCTTGCACTGAGATGCAGTGCCTTAGACCGCATTGACAGAAAAAGTTGAATTGTTGCATCTCATTGTGTTGTTGTCCTCCGGTGGCTAGCTAACTAGCTAGCTAGCTAAAACCGACCCTTTCCTAAATTAGCCATGGATGGAGATATGGATTTGGACTTGTGGTTTTACTTAAATTCTCTATACTGGCTAATGATTATAACGGCCATTCTGATCAACTATAAATTCATACATTGCACCCCTGGCCTGAGAGGATAGAAGTTCAACATGTAACTAGATGTAGTTTGCTAATGTTAACTAGCTGGCCTGCCACATCGTAGCCCATGAAAGGAAGTTAGGCTAGCAAGCAAGTATTTTAGCCAGGTAGCCTAGAACAACAACAACTTAAAAGCATATAACATTACTATATGACAGTCATAGACCGTTTAGGCAATATGAAACACACACACACGATATTTAGCTTGTGTTGATTGGACTAAATTGTTTCGGGAGTCTTTTAGTTGCAACTGTATTAGACTAAACATCGGGGATTTGAGGTTTTTGAAATGTGGAAGTTGAAATGGTGCTGGAATAGTGGTGGCAGCTCCTGTTTTCTTTGGGACCTGCAGTAACTCCACTGTTCTAAATGAATAGTTGTTTAGTAGGTTGAAAATGTCTGAAATATTAACTTGATTGACCAGGCTGTAGGTCATGTAACTGTTTGTTAAATGCAATATGCTTTGTGGACTTCACCGGACAGATGTTGCTCTCCGGTTTTGTGATGAAACAAATGTGCGGTTGAATTTATTCTGCCACTGTGTCTTCCTATTGTCTCGGCTATAGGTCTATATATCACTGTGTCAAGGCATACGAACTAACAGATTATAGAACAAACAACACAATTATCAAAACACAGAGGTTGTAAAATGACTTTTTTCTGGATTGGCTTCTCCAGTGATTTTACCCACGCACTGCTACTGGGGGAATCATACATGGACTGGGTGGCCCATAGGATACAATGTATACCCATAGAATGGGAATGAGAACCCTGTATATCTCAATGCGCTGGCCATTCTGTGGAGCCCTAATGGTGTGTTACGGGTTGTTTTAAGGATGGTAAATAATGGTACAACTTCATTTAAAATCTCAAACATCATGCAACCGAATCCAATTCAAGCCAACAACTTTCTCATTAAGACTGTGAGTAACACAGATAGACACAAGGAGCCTGAGAGATAATGTGTGTGTGTGATTTATGTTCTGTTGTGTATATGTCAGACGGGAGAGCTATCAGGACCACAATCTCCCAATAGACGCACCAATGCTACAGGGACGACAGGGCCCTCTGTCCACCCCAGCACCCGATACACATCTGGAACAACCAAACCCAGAGAGCAGAGCACGACGGCTGGGGGCTGAGGGTGGAGAGGGGGAAGGAGAGAGGGAAGGAGAGGGGGAAAAGGGCCTACTTTTCATCTATATGCACCGGAGTTATCCTCCTCTCTGCTCTCCTCTTTCTCACCTTCAGTGGAAAGAGATTCCCCCTCCACCTCCTACATCACTGTATTAGATGGAAGACCGGGATTCAACATATGCAAAGTTTACCATGAATGTGGACGCAGTGACATTGCCTTTACAACGTGCATAGAGGAGAAAGCGTGATCGGGTTGAATCCCGGCCTATGTCTACCGCCTGTTTACAAGGTCATAGTTTTGATTATAGCTGACTATTGAGAATAGAGCTGTATTATGTGGGGTGTGGTGGTTGCTTGGGTGAACTTGTTATGGTTGCTCCATCTGTGGAGGAGTACTGACTGATACTGCCAGTAAAGCTGCTTCCCCTTCCCACCTACCATTCTCCTCCCTCTCTACTTTTCTCTCTTTGATTCCCCCTCCTCTCTAGGAAGGAATCATTCTCACCTTAATTGCTGTTAAATCGGATTAATGACTGACCCAGGACATGTTTACTTAATAATCTCTCTTCTAGTAAATCTCCCCTCTTCCTGTACATCACTTGTATACACTCGTCTTCATCCTCTCTCCCTCCGAGTCACTCTTACGGAGTCACCAATCTTACCCCACTCACCTGAGCTCTCTCTGCCTGATTCACCCATCTTACCCCACTCACCTGATCTCTCTCTGTCTGAGTCACCCATCTTACCCCACTCACCTCATCTCTCTCTGTCTGAGTCACCCATCTTACCCCACTCACCTCATCTCATCTCTCTCTGTCTGAGTCACCCATCTTACCCCACTCACCTCATCTCTCTCTGTCTGAGTCACCCATCTTACCCCACTCACCTCATCTCTCTCTGTCTGTCTGAGTCACCCATCTTACCCCACCCACCTCATCTCTCTCTGTCTGAGTCACCCATCTTACCCCACCCACCTCATCTCTCTCTGTCTGAGTCACCCATCTTACCACACCCACCTCCTCTCTCTCTCTCTCTCTCTGTCTGAGTCAAACATCTTACCCCACCCACCTCCTCTCTCTCTGTCTGAGTCACCCATCTTACCCCACCCACCTCCTCTCTCTCTGTCTGAGTCACCCATCTTACCCCACCCACCTCCTCTCTCTCTCTCTGTCTGAGTCACCCATCTTACCCCACCCACCTCCTCTCTCTCTCTCTCTCTCTCTCTGTCTGAGTCACCCATCTTACCCCACTCACCTCATCTCTCTCTGTCTGAGTCACCCATCTTACCCCACCCACCTCCTCTCTCTCTCTCTGTCTGATTCACACATCTTACCCCACCCACCTCCTCTCTCTCTGTCTGAGTCACCCATCTTACCCCACCCACCTCCTCTCTCTCTCTGTCTGATTCACACATCTTACCCCACCCACCTCCTCTCTCTCTCTCTGTCTGATTCACACATCTTACCCCACCCACCTCCTCTTTTTCTCTCTGTCTGAGTCACCCATCTTACCCCACCCACCTCCTCTCTCTCTCTGTCTGATTCACACATCTTACCCCACCCACCTCCTCTCTCTCTCTCTGTCTGATTCACACATCTTACCCCACCCACCTCCTCTCTTTCTCTCTGTCCGATTCACACATCTTACCCCACCCACCTCATCTTTTCTCCAACATCCTTACCATTTATTTTACACTCTTTACAGTTCTTGCCCACTGCTTCTTCTTGACAGTTGTTGATGTTTTGCCAGTTATGAGCTCTCTCTCCCTCTTTCCCTCTCTCCTTCTTTTTCCTTCTCTCTCACTGTCTGTCTTGCCTGCATGGCATGTTGGAGTGTGTGTGTGTGTGTGTGTGTTAGCACTCATCGATGTGGGCCTGTCATTGCCTCCTAAGTGCTTTGGCAATACTAGGGATCTGCTGTCATGCCAGTGCGACTAATCTCAATCGAATGACATTGAGCTCGTATTGAGACGGCGGGAAGGGACATGAGCGTGTGTCTGGATGCTCGGCCAAGCAGCTCCCTCAGTCACACACAGTAGCACAGTCTGGAAGTCAGTCTGTCTGGTGGATGGTCTACTCTTTGTCTGTATCTGTGTCTGTCTGTCTGTCTATCCGCGGTCTCTTGTTCTTTCCTCTCCAACCATCTGTCTTTCTATGCCATCTCTCAGTCTCTCTTACTGTATTCTCTCCACCATCAGTCCATCTGTCTTTCTATGCCATCTCTCAGTCTCTCTTACTGTATTCTCTCCACCATCAGTCCATCTGTCTTTCTATGCCATCTCTCAGTCTCTTACTGTATTCCCTCCACCATCAGTCCATCTGTCTTTCTATGCCGTCTCTTACCTTATTCTCTCCACCATCAGTCCAGCTGTCTTTCTATGCCATCTCTGTCTCTCTTACTGTATTCTCTCCACCATCAGTCCATCTGTCTTTCTATGCCATCTCAGTCTCTTACTGTATTCTCTCCACCATCAGTCCATCTGTCTTTCTATGCCATCTCTCAGTCTCTTACTGTATTCTCTCCACCATCAGTCCATCTGTCTTTCTATGCCATCTCTCAGTCTCTTACTGTATTCTCTCCACCATCAGTCCATCTGTCTTTCTATGTCATCTCTCAGTCTCTTACTGTATTCTCTCCACCATCAGTCCATCTGTCTTTCTATGCCATCTCTCAGTCTATTACTGTATTCTCTCCACCATCAGTCCATCTGTCATTCTATGCCATCTCTCAGTCTCTTACTGTATTCTCTCCACCATCAGTCCAGCTGTCTTTCTATGCCATCTCTCAGTCTCTCTTACTGTATTCTCTCCACCATCAGTCCATCTGTCTTTCTATGCCATCTCTCAGTCTCTCTTACTGTATTCTCTCCACCATCAGTCCATCTGTCTGTCTATGTCAATGTCTGGATAGAAAGAGCAGTATGCATTTCACGCACAAGGATTAGCCATTATCAAAGTCCACCAAAGCATTAACGTTTTTATGACATCACTATCAAAGCGATAATTATGACTCAGCAAAAGAAACCCCCAAAATAAAATTAACTTGGGTTGAGCATTGTCATTAAGTCCTTTCAAAGAGCAGAAGGTTAATCAACTGAGGCCATGCTATAGTTCAGACATTTTTCTCAAGGGCGTGAGGACAGAGAAAGTGGGTCCATTTCTAAACCACTGACACTTTTTTGTTTTAATGAAGAAAAGTCTCCGACTGGCTTTGTGTTCTAAAGCTCATTTTCCTCTTTGTTGCTCGGTCTTATTGTTGGACTAACATCCTACTGCCTCATGAATGCCTCAGAAATCTGCCAATCATACAAGGTTATGCTTTTCTCAACTTTACACGTTGGGGGACAGACATAGCTGTGAGATAATACCACTGTATGTTAACTCTCTACTAAGTTTACACAAGCTGCCAAAAATAAGGTCAAAACCATTACAACTAAGTATACTCTTCCTGTCCAGAATGAATCCAGGAAACATATAGAAAGAGCATGAATCGATTAACTTTCTCTGTGTGAATATAATGTAGAAGTAGAGATGTCCATGATGCTATGTCCATGATGCTATGTCCATGATGCTATGTCCATGCATGATGCTATGTCCATGATGCTATGTCCATGCATGATGCTATGTCCATGATGCTATGTCCATGCATGATGCTATGTCCATGTTGCTATGTCCATGTGGCTATGTCCATGATGCTATGTCCATGTGGCTATGTCCATGATGCTATGTCCATGATGCTATGTCCATGATGCTATGTCCATGATGCTATGTCCATGAGGCTATGTCCATGTGGCTATGTCCATGATGCTATGTCCATGTGGCTATGTCCATGATGCTATGTCCATGTGGCTATGTCCATGATGCTATGTCCATGTGGCTATGTCCATGATGCTATGTCCATGTGGCTATGTCCATGATGCTATGTCCATGTGGCTATGTCCATGATGCTATGTCCATGATGCTATGTCCATGTGGCTATGTCCATGATGCTATGTCCATGTGGCTATGTCCATGATGCTATGTCCATGATGCTATGTCCATGTGGCTATGTCCATGATGCTATGTCCATGATGCTATGTCCATGTGGCTATGTCCATGATGCTATGTCCATGATGCTATGTCCATGTGGCTATGTCCATGATGCTATGTCCATGCATGATGCTATGTCCATGATGCTATGTCCATGCATGATGCTATGTCCATGATGCTATGTCCATGCATGATGCTATGTCCATGATGCTATGTCCATGCATGATGCTATGTCCATGTTGCTATGTCCATGCATGATGCTATGTCCATGTGGCTATGTCCATGATGCTATGTCCATGTGGCTATGTCCATGATGCTATGTCCATGATGCTATGTCCATGTGGCTATGTCCATGATGCTATGTCCATGTGGCTATGTCCATGATGCTATGTCCATGTGGCTATGTCCATGATGCTATGTCCATGTGGCTATGTCCATGATGCTATGTCCATGTGGCTATGTCCATGATGCTATGTCCATGTGGCTATGTCCATGATGCTATGTCCATGTGGCTATGTCCATGATGCTATGTCCATGTGGCTATGTCCATGATGCTATGTCCATGATGCTATGTCCATGTGGCTATGTCCATGATGCTATGTCCATGTGGCTATGTCCATGATGCTATGTCCATGATGCTATGTCCATGTGGCTATGTCCATGATGCTATGTCCATGATGCTATGTCCATGTGGCTATGTCCATGATGCTATGTCCATGATGCTATGTCCATGTGGCTATGTCCATGATGCTATGTCCATGTGGCTATGTCCATGATGCTATGTCCATGTGGCTATGTCCATGTTGCTATGTCCATCCACTTACAGCTTCAACGCCCATTTGGCTGTAACCAGTTTACTTTCCTATTTTCTCTCTCTCTCCCCCTCTCTCTACATCCCTCCCCCTCTCTCTACATCCCTCTCCCTCCTTCCCTCTCTTTCTGCCTCCCGCTTTCTCTCTCCACCCCTCTCTTTCTCTCTCCACCCCTCTCTTTCTCTCTCCACCCCTCTCTTTCTCTCTCCACCCCGCTCTTTCTCTCTCCACCCCGCTCTTTCTCTCTCCACCCCGCTCTTTCTCTCTCCACCCCTCTCTTTCTCTCTCCACCCCTCTCTTTCTCTCTCCACCCCTCTCTTTCTCTCTGCCTCCCTCACTCGCTCTCTCCTCTTCCTCTCTTTCTCCAGTCAGGATTAAACATTTATCTCTGCGGTTCTCCTCTCCTTTGGCCCTAAACGCCATGTGGATGATAAGAGTCGCTGGGATTTGTCAAATTGTGTGCCATCGATTAACTGACCTTTCACTCCTGCGAGTCTCTCAGCCACTCCACTAACTGCAGACAGGCCAGATAGAGAGAGAGATAGATGGATACATCTCGCTGTTATTATTGTGTACAAGTTTGTAGTTACCAGGTGTGCCGGGGAGAGGGGACAGGGGTAGGGGGTCAAGGGGATAGAGATTAGGGAAAGGGAGGGGATAGAGGAGACAGGGGGGGTAGGAAGAGATAGACACAGGGAGAGGGACTGAATAGTCCTTCAATTGTCCTATAGGTGCAGTATGTATGGGGATAACTGTATGCATTAAAGAGAGGTTATAGGTATTGTGAGCTTTGCTACCCATATTGCATTATACAATCAGGTCAAGAGAACTACGTTTTTCTCTTATAACATAAGAAACAAAATAGCTTAGAGATCTTTGCTTTTATTCATTATTGAGCTTATCACTTTAGACAGACAGTGCTGATCAAAGTTCAAAGGGCATTGTGAAACCCATTCAGTATGAGGTGCAGTCACATTGGTTCAATTATAATGAGAAAATATTGTACTTTGCCTTTTTGCGGTGCTTAGCTATAATGTTTTATTGACATGATAACAAGTATTGTCAATAGGTCTATTTTGGATTTTGGTCTTATTTATAGTTGAATAATAAACCAAAAAGTTGAAACATAAAAAACATGATTTCTTTCGGATAAACATTGGTCAATACATTCAGTTTGTGAGAGACAGTAGTCCTAACTGAAAAGCTAGAAGGGATATTGTCATCAATGGAGCGGGCTGCCACCAACCTGGACTCCCGCGTCGCCCCGCCTCAGAGATGCACCTGAGGCCGAAGCCCGAACTCCAAACACCCCACTGAACTGGACCTCTTTGGGCTGCGCTGGTTCCGGACGGAGAGACGAGGGAAGTCCCGCGTCGCACTATAGTGATGTTACACTAAAAAATGAATAGTTTCGTTCAATTTATTTGTGATTCAACCCATTTAAATATGTATTTAATTTAATAAACGAGTTAACGTTTATTCCGTATGTAGCCTATTGTTGGCCCTATAACCACGTCAAACACAAACACCACGTCGTGTTGGCTATGAATTTTCATCATCATGGCCTAGTGCTTCCCCAAAAGAGAAGACACTCTTGGGGAAGAAATAATCAAACACATGACAAGTGGAAGATATTCGTGCTTTCTTCCAGTTGAACAGAACCGTCCCTGGGACTTGAGTTGTGTCCGGGAGGGCCACTTCAGCCTCTACATCACAGAAGAGCACAATGACAGGTGGAACCACTCCACCCATCCGATCAATCACCTTATTTACTCTTGACTGTCATGGCGAGAGGAGAGGAGACGGGTGGACTGGTGAGATGATACAGGGGTAGCCTACTGGCTCAGGCAACGAGTATTCCCTGGAATTGAATGCCGCGCATCATCACTGAAGTGGGCCTCCTAGCGTCTCATACACTATCGACAGGGCGCTTGCCTTCCTCGACACTATATTGACCGCACTAACTAGCTGCACTTCGATCACACCAAATTAGCTTCCAGATGCAAGACATTAAGGATAATAACGTTTTCAGAAATCAAACTACACGGCGCTCATTTCAAAGTATGCCTAGGCGTTTTACCCCGAATATTTCATGGTGCTATTAGCATTAGAAAGTTGATTGTGGTTGAGAAGCAACATTCAACTACGAGGCGTTCATAACACTGGTACCGAGCCTGAACTAAATGAGAAGGTGAATAGCGGTGCTATTCATGGGCAAATGGTTGACCTTCTAAATTTGCTTTAATTCTACAAATGCATTTCCTGAATTTAAATATATTATCCTTCCTCTGTGTGTATCCAAAGGTTCATATATGTGAAATGATTGATATGGCTCCTCTATGTAAGGTGTAACGGTGCGTATGGGAACATTATCAAGAGATTATCCAGGAAAATTCTACATTTAGAAGTGGAGAAATGTCAGATTATGCATTTTCCTCAGTGGATTGATTAACATGACGATATTGACCTCAACAGGTCACGTTAAAGCCAGGCAACACGGCAGCTCGATATCACAGACTTTTTGGACACCTGCATGTGCAGGCATTTTGTAGGCGACATACTTTAAATTGATAATTGAATAATTATAATATATTTAAAATGTAATCGTTCATTTTGGAGTTCCTTGTCGACATATTATATTGTTGTATGCCTGTGTTGTATGCCTTTATTTTAGTTTTGTACCAGAAAGTCATGGGATTAGAATTGATTATTTTGTAAGATACCGTTTTAACGTTGTAACAATTACATCTGTCATTATTGCAATATATTAAAATGGAACAATACTAATAATACTACTAGCCTACTACTACTATTACTACTAATAAGAATAAGAATAACAATAATATAGCCTACGTGTTTGCCAAAACGGCACACAAATAGGCCTACCAAAATGTGAGAAGAAATTGTTGTTATTATTATTATTATTATTAACTTATTTAATCGATTCGAATTAAGTTAGAAACAACTAAAATAACCGATAGTTTATAACAAATGTAGCCTAATTGGACAGGCGAAGAACTTCAAGCCCAAACTCAAGATGAGGGGGAGGGAGGGCAGGGTGAGGGTGAGGGATGTGGGGAGAGATTTCCCTAAATGCCATTTAATGTCGGAAATATTTCTACCAAATATTGACAAGAGAAAGATCGAGGCAACCGGGAAGAGGCGGCACAAACCGCGGATATAATTAAATGAATGGTCAGTTTGGAGATGAGAGAAAACGAGGTTTGACACTTCCACCTAAACACTGCAAAAACTAAACCAAGACAAAACAAAAATATACAGAAAGAATGTAACTTTCTAAGTAAACAATATACATTGAATTATAATATATTTTTCATTGAATGAGAGTGCAGGGAATTTTTGTTATTTTTTTACTTTCACAATTTCGGACATTTAGTCCATCAAAAATATATCCTTAACCAAGCTTTCTGCCTTCCTTTTATCATGGATACAAATCTACACTGTTAACTATTTCTGTACACTATTTTTCGTAATTGACGCTGAATTAAATGAAATGTATTATTATTATTATTAGGCTCTTATCATTATTCCATATGCACAGCATTGTCATTGTCGTCACCATTGTCACGTCTATATCATAGTAATAGCAATGCAAACCAATATACGATTAGATGAGTAGGTCTATAGTCTATTAAAATTAAGACAACTTTAATTTAAGCCTTGAACTCAGCAACTCACAGTAGATGCTTGTGAGCAGTGGCAAAGTTGTGCAAAGTTAGATGATATACTGAATAATTGAACAGAGAAAAAATAAACATTCGGTCGGGTTAGGTGGACCTATTGATCTATCTCTTAATCTGGAATAGTTACATGCATCTATTGATTTATAAACACTGTTTATCTAGAAATGTACTGGCACAAATAATTGATAAGGTACACCCACGGTGCCCATAAATATGCATCAACGTTTCACCGGGGTAAACAACTTTTTTTTGTGGGGGGGCAAGTCAAGTCAAACAGAGGCTAGATTATTCCAAAAGATTTGAGAATTTTCTCTGCATCTATATCACTGTCAGGGCACCCGTGATCAGCATCGACACATCTCCAACTCCCATCTAGGCTAAACACGAAAGCGCGCGCACACACACACACAACTCTCTCTCACACACACACACTCACTCACACCTGAATTAGAAAAGCAAATAAACTCACAATACCACTTATTTAAACTGCGATTAAAATTATATTATAATCGATTATATTCTAATAAACGTATTATTTTTTTCAAAAAAATCAAATGCACATCCAAATTTGCCTAGCCTATTTCCAACTGTATGGTGTCCCTATCACAACAAATAACAGCATTGTAAACAATGCAGTAATAACCAACGAGTAATCTAACCTAACAATTCCACAACTACTACCTTATACACACAAGTGTAAAGGGATAAAGAATATGTACATAAAGATATATGAATGAGTGATGGTACAGAACGGCATAGGCTATATGCTGTAGAGTATAGAGTACAGTATATACATATGAGATGAGTAATGTAGGGTATGTAAACATAAAAGTGGCATTGTTTAAAGTGGCTAGTGATACATGTATTACATAAAGATGGCAAGATGCAGGAGATGGTATAGAGTATAGTATATACATATGAGATGAGTAATGTAGGGTATGTAAACAATATATTAAGTGGCATCATTTAAAGTGGCTAGTGATACATTTGTGGGGCTATTATCTAAAGCCTGAAACACAAACTTTAGGTCTGATTTTGGATACCCAACCGTTTTGTTACAATCATCCGCAAACTTCTACTCGTGCAATGATGAATGGGTCTGCCAAAATCACTGTTTCCCTGGCATGTTACATGTATTTGCATCCTGGCTCACCAGAGCGTGAAAAAGATGACACAGATAAATGCAACTGCGGCCAAACATTACATACACTTTGTGAAGGTAAATTAGGCTGTGTCACTCATACAGACAGAGACACACACACACACACACACACACACACACACACACACACACACACAGAGAGAGAGAGAGAGAGACGGAGACCAGGTTGCGCATAGCCGACATTAGACGCCTCTTGCTATCCGTGTGAGTGCCTGTTTAATTGACTGATTGATACTGTGGTGTGGAGGTGAGGGTTAGACGTAAAGCGTTAACAAATAGAGACACTTAACGGCTAATCCGGGCCAGCACAGACAGCTCTGCGCGGGAGACAACTCCCCCCTCCGCAAAACCGGAGAGCAGCAGTGGTCTCACATGCTGGTGAAGACTGGAGACTCAGATGTGACTCCCCAAAATCTAGCCTATTTATGATTGTTCACTATTTCAGGTAGGCTACTATATCCAGACTGGAAGCTAACTAGTAATTTTCAAAACTAAAATAAACAATGATATAGATAGTTAATCGAATCTAAAGTAGCATTGTGTTACAAGCTCAGCCTAATAACAATATTAATAATAATTATCCCAATAATATTGGTTTGTTACAAAAAGTAAACTCATTAAAAAAACACATCCAAAATCTAACAAACAATCATATACTTTTTCTAAAACTAAAACATTTGACGGCCAAATATATGGCGTTATAGACGATGACATACCTCAGGATTCTTTGCCCAGTAGTTCAGTATTCTTTCAACAGCCAAAGCGTGAGCAGTCTACCCAGGTGTGAGATCACTCTCCAGGCGTTTGTTCCAGTAGCGCACCGAGCCGGGGACCGTGGAAGCAGCACTACACTAACAACCTCGACCGAGGGAACTGACAGAGGGAGGGAGGGAGCGGAGGAGGTGTGCATCTCTCTGTGTGTAAGTAGTTAATTAGTAAATCCCCATTCGCTGTGCCTCGGTTCGGTTTGTTTTCCCCGGTCGACAAGCCGAGAGGAAAGAGAATTTGAAGTAGGATTCGACCCGTTTCCGCTCCTGTGTTTCGTATATGAGGTTTGTGTGTGTGTGTGTGTGTGTCTGTGCACGAGTTTTACTGTGTATATATATGTGTGTTTTTCCTTTCACACTCTTCTTTTTAGTCGCGCCGCCACAAGAGGAGCCCCTCTATCTTACGTCCTCACTGGTTCATCACATATACCTCCTCACCCTTGCTCTGTTTTAGTGCCATTTTCCAAAAATTTCAATTTACCGAAATCTATGTCCATTTTTTGTACTCAACAATGCAATTACGCGTCAATTAACAAAGTATTGTTTATTTTGCACCGCTAACCTATTTCAGGACAGGCTTAACCCTTTCCCGTCAATTCAGTCTATTCCACGTTGGTTCAACGCAATTTCCTTGAAATGACGTGGAAACAACCTTGATTCAACCAGTGTGTGCCCAGTGGGAAGACGTAGAATTAAGCCCCAAAATGCACCATTGTGCACTCAAAGTGACACCGTCAAACATCGGTATTCTATCCCTTCACATATTCGCTCCGCTCACTATCCTCATTATTCTTTCAGACTGAATCCTCACTATTCTTTCAGACTGAATCCTCACTACTCCTGGTTAGATTCCCATGCCAGATGATGCCTAAAAACCCATAATCCACCGCCACAGCCACTGACATTTCTAGAGGGAATTCATCATAATAGGTCAAAGAAAAGGTACAGTATCATTCACTTTCACAGTCAATGGCCATTTATTTCCTCTTGCCACACATCCAACATTCAATTAAGGGGTGTAGTTAAATGTCTGTATGGGACACAATTCCCTAAATATCACTGTATACACCACAATTACTAACAAGAGTAAAAAGACACATAGGGCTGCAAGAGGAAGGCTGTACCGCTACGCTATACCACACACACACTTCAATGTACATCCTCAGTCCCATGCCAGCAATCGACCCTGCCCTAACCAACTTGAATTACTTAATTGATCCTCAATCAGCTACTTAATAATCAGTTAGGTAAACCTATGGAACTCACTCGAGTGCAGAGAGGTGCAGTATCTGACAAGGGAGTCACCGAGACAGAGGAGAAGATGGAGAGAGGGATGTGGTGATGGGGTGCATGCATGGGTAGCGAGAGATAGAGTGTGTGTATCACAGGAGGTTGGTGACACCTTAATTGGGGAGGACGGGCTCGTGGTAATGGCTGGTGCAGAATAAGTATCAAATACATCAAACATATGGTTTCCATGGTTTCCATGTGTTTAATCCCATTCCATTCGCTCCATTCCAGCCATTATTATGAGCCGTCCTCAACCCCAGCAGCCTCCACTGGCGTAGACACAGGGATGAGGTAGAGAGATGGGAGTACGGCAGGTGAGACAGAAAACACCATACAGATAGTGAGGATAGAGAGAGATATGGGTAACTGTCAAAATAAAGGAAACACTTGAGTAAATGAGAGATACAAAGTATATTGAAAGCAGGCGCTTCCACACAGGTGTGGTTCCTGAGTTAATTATGAAATTAACATCCAATCATGGTTGGGGTCATATATAAAAATGCTGGGAAGGCCATTATTTTGTCTACCATGGCTATGCCCCCATGATGTCGCATCGCTCTGATAGATTCTACAAGTGTCTCGAACTCTATGTCAAGGTGCATTGAAGCTGTTCTGGTTCTTTGTGACCCAACACCCTATTAAGACACTTTATGCCGTTGTTTCCTTATTTTGGCAGTTACCTTTTAAGTCCACAGCAGATATTCAGAAAAACAACTTTCGGGTCAAACAAGAACAAGATACCAAAACACACGCGCGCGCACACTCGCGCACACACACACGCACATACACACACCTCTTTACCGCCCTCTGGTGTGTCCTGTGCTGATTTGACTGTCTGGGCTTGTTACTTAACTTCTAAAGATGTTTGTGCATGTTCTGCATGGCGTCCCCATCCTTTCTCTTCCCTACGACCCCTTCTATGTCCATCTAACCTTTTCTGTTCATTTTTCACCTCCATGTTCCCTTGAGTTTCCATGCAAGTTTCCCCTATAACACCAAACGTATCATCATACTGTGCTGAAGCATGCAATTATAAGTCCTTGATATTAACCCATGTCTGTTTACGTGTGTGTATCATAGTGTTTACACACGTGTCTGGGAGGGGGGTTAAGTGTGTGTGTATATCATAGTGTTTACACACGTGTCTGGGAGGGGGGTTAAGTGTGTGTGTATATCATAGTGTTTACACACGTGTCTGTGAGGGGGTTAAGTGTGTGTGTATATCAGTGTTTACACACGTGTCTGGGGGGGCAAAGTGTGTGTGTATCATAGTGTTTACACATGTCTGGGAGGGGGGCTAAGTGTGTGTGTGTATCATAGTGTTCACACACGTGTCTGGGAGGGGGGTTAAGTGTGTGTGTATCGTAGTGTTTACACAAGTGTCTGGGAGGGGGGCTAAGTGTGTGTGTATTGTGTTCACACACGTGTCTGGGAGGGGGGCTAAGTGTGTGTATCATAGTGTTTACACACGTGTCTGGGAGGAGGCTAAGTGTGTGTGTATCATAGTGTTTACACACGTGTCTGGGAGGAGGCTAAGTGTGTGTGTGTGTGTATCGGGAGAAGGGGATACCAGACACATACACATACTCAGCAGATGAAAGCTCCGCCAATTCTCTCATAGTCCCTAAGGATCATAGGAATATTGATATGGACACTGGTGTGTGTGTGTGTGTGTCACAGCCGAAAGGGTGGAAGCAGTGGACAATACAGTACCTCCTAACCACTGACCCAAGGCCAATCCCAGGCGCCTTATAACACCAACAGGGTTGAATCAGTAGTGTGGTCACTGATCCTAGATCTGCGCTTGAGATGTGGTTCCGGGGTCTGGTAGGCATTCTGCCAGAGAGTAGTGGTGGAGGGGGAGGATGGATAACTGACCTACAGCATTCCCATTGATTGAGGTAATTAATATAAGTAGAGCAAAGGAATTTTAGCTCACTTTTCACTGTATAGATTTGCTGTCTCCTTATATTTTGTATGTTTTATGTCTTTTCAATGCAAATCCAATGTATTTTTTCCCCGTCAGATCATGACAGCTAATTTGGTATAAGAGAGATTTTGATAGTGGAGGTTTTAATTGTGGTAAAACAAAGACGTGGATTGATTGATTGATATACAACCTAACAGCAGTGTGGGTGTCAGACTGCTTTGGAGTGAGGGGTTTAGAATCTAGTTATTTAAGTCCATACTACTGTACATTTATCATGAATTTATACAGTCTGGGATTTACTGTAAAGTTCTATTTCTACATCTCTAGACTTTACTACATCAACAGTGGTATTGGCAGACGTTTTTACCTTGTTTCAAAAACGAGTCGAGAGAGAGAGAGAGAGAGAGCAAGTAGATAGGCCTAATAGGTACAGACAGAGATTGGGAAAGAGAAGGAGAGAGGATGTAGAGAGAGGAGGAGGGAGAGAAGGGGGGACGGACAGACAGACACGGAAATCCTCATAGACACTGACAGAGTCTGTGTGTGTGTGTGAGGGGGGAAGAGTCAGGTAGGAAAAAGAAAGAAAGAGGGGGATAGATAGCGGGAGGTGACACAAGCAGGACAGACAGGAAGACAGAAAGAAGAAGGTGGGAAATGGAGAGAAAAGGGGGGGAGCAAGCAAGAGCTGCACTGCCTAGTCTTAATCTGAGCTGTTCTAATCAATAGCCCATTTCCCATTGTTGCCAGAGCCCTTCGATCGCTACACCAGGGAATTAACACACCCACTTTAATCTAGAGGGGGGAGACAGGTCTGGGGGAGTGGGGCAGGGGGGGGGTTAAGGGGGTGAGAAGGGAGCAGCTGTGGAGGCATTCTCAAATGAAATCAAATCTAATTGTTATCAGTGTAGGGTCTGACGTTATTACTACCAGTGTTACAATTATCCCCAGCATATAGCTCTTCTTTTCCCCATTAGTCTGTGTGTTAGGGTGCAAACTGGATGAAAATAATCTGAATGAGGGTTTATTTGTTTCATTTTTCTGGTTTTAGATTGAGTTATGGATGGGGTGGGGTGGAGTGGGGGGGGGCTGCTCTTCCTTAGACTGACAAATACTGAGCTGTGTTGTGTTGAGCTAATGACTGCTTCATGATGCCTACAGTCCCCTACTATAGCCCACTTCATGACACAATGCAAAGCAAGACATCATGTAAATCTGTTTGGATCTCCATAGATTCCATAAGTCTACCCATGACTCAAGGTAACTGTCTATAGCTTCACCTGCAGCGGGCTACTGATAGTCTGTGTGTCTGTGGGAGTATCTACCCTACTGCTCAAGTCAGTCTGCCTCGTCTTTAGCCTGCTATTGGTTAGCCTCATTAATGCAGAATCAAACAAGTATCCAGAATAATTTTACTAAATCAAATCAAAGTTTATTGGTTGCGTACACAGATCTGCAGATGTTATCGCAGGTGCAGCAAAATGCTTGTGTTTCTAGATCCAACAGTGCAGTAACACCTAGTGATCAAAAAACTATACAGACATAATCCAGAAAAAATATAAAATGACTTGTAAAAAATGATCCATGACTAGAATACAGTATACTATACTGCGAGGAGCCGACAGAGATGGCCGCCTCACTTCGCGTTCCGAGGAAACTATGCAGTATTTTGTTTTTTTACGTGTTATTTTTTACATTGGTACCCCAGGTAATCTTAGGTTTCATTACATACAGTCAGGAGGCACTACTGGATATAAGAGCAACATCAACTCACCATCATTACAACCAGGAATACGACTTTCCCGAAGCGGATCCTGTGTTTTGCCCACCACCCAGGACAATGGATCGGATCCCAGCCGGCGAACCAAAACAACGTCGCAGTAAAAGGGGCGGTCTTCTGGTCAGGCTCCGGAGATGGGCACATCGTGCACCACTCCCTAGCATACTACTCGCCAATGTCCAGTCTCTTGACAACAAGGTTGATGAAATCCGAGCAAGGGTAGCATTCCAGAGAGACATAAGAGACTAACATTGTTTGCTTCACGGAAACATGGCTCACTCGAGACAAGCTATCGGAGTCGGTAAAGCCAGCTGGTTTCTTCATGCATCGCGCCGACAGAAACAAGCATATTTCTGGTAAGAAGAGGGGCGGGGAGGTATGCCTTATGATTAACGAGACGTGGTGTGATCATAACAACATACAGGAACTCAAGTCCTTCTGTTCACCTGACTTAGAATTCCTCACAATCAAATGTCGACCTCATTATCTACCAAGAGAATTCTCTTCGATTATAATCACAGGCGCATATACTCCACCCCAAGCAGACACAGACGGCCCTGAACTACCTTTATTTGACTCTATGTAAACTGGAAACCACATATCCTGAGGCTGCATTCATTGTAGCTGGGGATTTTAATAAGGCTAATCTGAAAACAAGACTCCCTAAATTCTATCAGCATATCGATTGTGCAACTAGGGCTGGTAAAACCCTGGATCATTGTTATTCTATCTTCCGCAACGAATATAAGGCCCTCCCCCGCCCTCCTTTTGGAAAAGCTGACCCCGACTCCATTTTGTTGCTACCAGCCTATAGGCAGAGACTAAAAGAGGATGGCATGGCAATCAAACAAGCTAAGCGTCAGTATAGAGACAAAGTAGAATCACAATTCAACGGCTCAGACACAAGAGGTGTGTGGCAGGGTCTACAGTCAATCACAGATTACAAGAAGAAAACCAGCCCCGTCGTGGACCAGGATGTCTTGCTCCCAGACAGACTAAACAACTTCTTTGCTCGCTTTGAGGACAATACAGTGCCACTGACACGGCCCGCTACCAAAACCTGTGGACTCTCCTTCACTGCAGCCGACGTGAGTAAAACATTTAAACGTGTTAACCCTCGCAAGGCTGCAGGCCCAGACAGCATCCCCAGCCGCATCCTTAGAGCATGCGCAGACCAGCTGGCTGGTGTATTTATGGACATATTAAATCTATCCTTATCCCAGTCTGCTGTTCCCACATGCTTCAAGAGGGCCACCATTGTTCCTGTTCCCAAGAAAGCTAAGGTACCTGAGCTAAACGACTACCGCCCCGTAGCACTCACTTCCGTCATCATGAAGTGCTTTGAGAGACTAGTCAAGGACCATATCACTTCCACCCTACCTGACACCCTAGACCCACTCCAATTTGCTTACCGCCCCAATAGGTCCACAGATGACGCAATCGCAACCACACTGCCCTAACCCATCTGGACAAGAGGAATACCTATATGAGAATGCTGTTCATCGACTACAGCTCAGCATTTAACACCATAGTACCCTCCAAACTCTGAGACCCTGGGTCTCGACCCCACCCTGTGCAACTGGGTACTGGACTTCCTGACGGGCCTCCTCCAGGTGGTGAGGGTAGGTAACAACATCTCCACCCCGCTGATCCTCAACACTGGGGCCCCACAAGGGTGCGTTCTGAGCCCTCTCCTATACTCCCTGTTCACCCACGACTGCGTGGGCCATGCACGCCTCCAACTCAATCATCAAGTATACAGACGACACTACAGTGGTAGGCTTGATTACCACTCGGAGTGTGGTGTCAGGAAAATAACCTCACACTCAACGTCAACAAAACTAAGGAGATGATCGTGAACTTCAGGAAACAGCAGAGGGAGCATCCCCCTATCCACATCGACGGGACAGTAGTGGAGAGGGTAGTAAGTTTTAAGTTCTTCGGCGTACACATCACGGACAAACTGAATTGGTCCACCCACACAGACAGGAGGCTGAAGAAATTTGGCTTGTCACCAAAAGCACTCAAACTTTTACAGATGCACAATCGAGAGCATCCTGTCGAGCTGTATCACCGCCTGGTACGGAAACTGCTCCGCCCACAACCGTAAGGCTCTCCAGAGAGTAGTGAGGTCTGCACAACGCATCACCGGGGGCAAACTACCTGCCCTCCAGGACACCTACACCACCCGATGTCACAGGAAGGCTATAAAGATCATCAAGGACAACAACCACCCGAGCTACTGCCTGTTCACCAGAAGGCGAGGTCAGTACAGGTGCATCAAAGCAGGGACCGAGAGACAGAAAAACAGCTTCTATCTCAAGGCCATCAGACTGTTAAACAGCCACCACTAACATTGAGTGACTGCTGCCAACATACTGACTCAACTCCAGCCACTTTAATAATGGACAAATTGATGTAAAAATGTATCACTAGCCACTTTATACAATGCCACTTAATATAATGTTTACATACCCAAAAATTACTCATCTCATATGTATATACTGTATTCTACACCATCAACTGCATCTTGCCTATGCTGTTCTGTACCATCACTCAGTCATATATTTTTATGTACATATTCTTCATCCCTTTACACTTGTGTATAAGGTAGTTGTTGTGGAATTGTTAGGTTGGATTACTCGTTGGTTATTATTGCATTGTCGAAACTAGAAGCACAAGCATCTGCTAACCATGTGTGTGACAAATAAAATTTGATTTGATTATACCTACATTCTAGCTTTTCTGTGGGGTCCAGCATCAAAGAAGTCCCCCTACATCAGTCTGCTACTTGCCTGTACTATCCCTAGCCTCACCATCAGTTTTCAGGGGCGGCAGGGTAGCCTAGTGGTTAGAGCGTTGGACTAGTAACCGAAAGGTTGCAAGTTCGAATCCCCGAGCTGACAAGGTACAAATCTGTCGTTCTGCCCCTGAACAGGCAGTTAACCCACTGTTCCTAGGCCGTCATTGAAAATAAGAATTTGTTCTTAACTGACTTGCCTAGTAAAATAAAGGTAAAAAAATTTAAAAATTCATTAGCTAGGGCGGTAGATTGGTTCAATTGAAGAACCTATATTGGACTCAATATAAAATTGTAGAGCAAACCTCAAATGACAGCTTTTTCACAGTATAGTAATTTTGGTCAGAGCCACATACTGCATACTGTACACAGGACTTATACTATCTGGGGAATAGGGTGTCATTTTGGACACACTTTTAGTGTCTACAGCCCCGGGTGTGGCCTATAGGGCTTTGCACATCCAGCCGAAGGAAACATCCTTGGGGGTAAAAGGAAAGACTGCATGACAACTCTCCTCTTCCCTCCCAGTCTCCCCCAAGGCTAGCGCCCAACTTTTCCTTGAATCCATTCCACTTCCTCCAGTCCCCTTTTGAAGTCATTTCATAACAGAGCAATTTTCTCGTTAGCGTTGGTCTTTAATTGTGGGTAATTAAGCGTGGTGGTGTGGTGGAGGGAGCGCTGCTTGGCCGACTACGGGGAAATTAGCCGCAGTTCAGCTGTGAAATATAGGGTTAAGTGAGAGAAGGGGGGGATAACAGTAAGGACAGAGGAAAGGGGAAGGATAACAGTAAGGACAGAGGAAAGGGGAAGGATAACAGTAAGGACAGAGGAAAGGGGAAGGATAACAGTAAGGACAGAGGAAGGATAACAGTAAGGACAGAGGAAGGTAAAACAGTAAGGACAGAGGAAGGATAACAGTAAGGACAGAGAAAAAGGGAAGGATAACAGTAAGGACAGAGGAAAGGGGAAGGATAACAGTAAGGACAGAGGAAAGGGGAAGGATAACAGTAAGGATGGAGGAAGAGGGAAGGATAACAGTAAGGACAGAGGAAGAGGGAAGGATAACAGTAAGGACAGAGAAAAAGAATGAAGGCAATTCACAGGCACTGATAAGAGGGAATATAAAGCAAGACTGCATAAGCAAGGAACAATGTTTTTCCATCTATTTTACTGTCAGTTGGTTGAATAAATAAACAGATAACACATCTAGTATAATGATCTCTTTATGTAGTGCAGTCATCTAATAAGATTACCTATAGACAAACATCCATGCAACAGTCCTCTGCCATGTCTCAGCCAAACTCTGAAGCGGATCTAGCTGACATGGAGTGGATTACTGACTTTACGAACTGGGAGTGACCCTTGATTAAATGTAGTACCCAGCTGAATAAAGCCCCCGTGCCCTTCACATCCGTTAATGCGTTTATGTAAGCCCGCCTAACGGCTATAAACGTCGGAAGAGCCATAAAGCAGATGAGGAATGATTGGAGCCATTGACTGTACTGTCGTCTCAGTGCTGGAGGACTGACTCTGGACCTGCCTTTATGACTGTTTTAGCTCTCATGGAACCATTCAACCTGACAATAATCAACCTGTTAAAGTCAACATAAATATCACCTCAGTCGACCAACGTACAAGACAAATAACTGAACCACTGTGTTTCTGAGAGGTGTGGATGTTAATGTAGGCGACCTAATCATTTGATGAGGCTCAAAGCCACTGATCAACCAGCCAGGTTGTTCAAGATTGACGTTGAAATTGGACGTCTTTCCATGTCCTGAGAACATTTGGAAATGCCTTAAACCGGCCACTAGGGGCAACAGTGAGCGCTATTGCCATCAAGTAGTATTTGGTTTTGATGGGGTGTTGTGGACAGGGTGCTGGCATGTGCATAATCCCAGGACTCTGAGTCAGAAGGTTGTGTGTTCAATACAAGTCGTGGACACCGTTTATTTATTTTTGGTTTTAACCCTATCACAAACCATAACCCTTACCTTAACCATTCAGAACGAGTGACTAAACTTGACCTTTAACTACGACATTTGACCTTCGGGAAAATGGAACAATAGAGAGCAGCAGGAGCATCAAAATGTGATGTTTGGAGAACATGGATGAACGTCTAATTCTGCAGTGAGACAGAGCTTGTTGCTTTTCCAGCCAGGCATACTGAATAACAAAAATATACCTGTGATTGATATCATTGAAAAACAATCCTATCCTTACTTGGCCTTTACCTCTGGCCCAGCCAGTGTTTCATGCCTAATGCTTTAACCTGACTGATCACACTGTGGCCCATCTAGATACAGCACTGACACTGCTACAGAGATACACCTCACAGGGGCTTGACTGAATGGTGTCACACTTTTTCTCCATCCCTAGCAAACACAGCTGATTAATGAAATTGCATTCTAAACTGAAGATCATGATTAGGTGATTGGAGTCAGGTGTGTTTTCTGGGGCAAAATTGTGACACCAATCCGGCCCTCGAGGACTGGAATTGTCCACCCCTGCTCTACAGGTAACTTCCACCCTCAAATATACACCATTTTAAACCTACTTACATGTATAAGTGCTGCAAGCATTAACTAAGGCCAGCCACACACTGTATGAGTTTGAGGCTTACCTTGCACATTCATGCACACAAGCACATGAACACGCGTGCTCACACACACATTCTGTACCTACAACTTCCGTTCAGCTGTGCGAACATAATTGCAAAAGGGTTTTCTAATGATCAATTAGCCTTTTAAAATTATAAACTTGGATTAGCTAACACAATGTGCCATTGGAATACAGGAGTGATGGTTGCTGATAATGGGCCTCTGTACGCCTATGTAGATATTTCATTAAAAATCATCCGTTTTGAGCTTCAATAGTCATTTACAACATTAACAATGTCTACGCTGTATTTCTGACCAATTTGACGTTATTTTAATGGACAATAAAATGTTTTTCTTTCAAAAACAAGGACATTTCTATGTGACCCCATGCTTTTGAATGGCAGTGTACAAAACATTGAGGACACCTTCCTTATATTGAGTTTCACCCCCAGAACAGCCTCAATTAGTCTGGTGCCCGAAAGCGTTCCACAGGGATGCTGGCCCATGTTGACTCCAATGCTTCCTAAAGTTGGCTGGATGTCATTTGGGTGATGGACCCTTCTTGATACACAAGGGAAACTTTTGAGCGTGAAAACCCCAGCAGCATTGCATTTCTTGACACAAACCAGTGCGCCTGGTACCTACTAACATACCCCATTCAAAGGCACTTACATATTTTGTCTTGCACATTCACCCTCTGAATGGCACACATACACAATCCATGTCTCAAAGCTTAAATATCCTTATTTAACCTGTCTCCTGTCATTGAAAGAGCAGGTGTTCTTGATGTTTTGTACACTGAGTGTAGGCCTACATTACAAATGCAACCCAACACGTTCTCATCAAAGAAGCAACTCAATTTCTCGTCAGAGAAGCATCGCAATAGCAAAGGAACCGGCGTAGATCTATTTGTAGACGCATTGAGCGCAGTACAATACTCCCGTGCGCATTCTGTAGATCAATCAATTTCTGAAGGAGCCACGTGTTTTTCCCCCTCAATCTCTTGAGCTCTCTGTTTCCAGAGCACTCCGACGTCTTCTTTTAGTATTCCTCTCACTTAGTCTAATGTGTCTATCCAGAGGCAATGGGAAGAGAGCATGCTTACCTTCTCCGATGCGCTCTCATCGACTTGGCAGTAGGTCCCACTTGAGTTTCCGGGGTCCGGTCGACGTAACTGACATAGACAGAGCTTTCTGACGACTGGGAATCAACTCATGAGCACTTTTCACTGCCCATCCTCCACATGTGCAAAATAGTAGGCTAAAACAACTCAAATAAATATAAATAGGCTAATAAATAGGGTAGGCTATAGCTATAAAAGTTATTGATAAACAGAAAATAATCGGAATATTGAGTATTAGGTTAAAGAAAAACGGACCTAGTATGAGTAGACTAGTGTACACAACCAGGCTGGTAAAGAAAACAAACACAACTCTGTTGAAATGTCCTGCCTGAAAACAAATAGGCTAGTTTGCTAAAAGAAAAGAGGACAAATGCAAAAAAAAGTTGTCCGCTCTAAACGTTTCCTATGTCACTTCCATCTGCGTCCGCGGTGCGTAAGAGATGGGACAGGAAGAAGCTGCGAACCAGATGGAGACATGACGAGAAACAATGCTATATGAGAGGGCGAGGCAGGTTGACAGTGCTTGCTAGGGGGAGAGCAAGCGAGCATGACAGAGAGGTCCAGGACGCGGGGAAAGAGCAGAGCAGAGAGGGGTGGAGAGAAAGAGATTGAGAAGCTCATATGGGTCTAGCCCTCTACACCCAAGCTGGCTGCACTTAAGTTTTTCTATCTGCTCTGTAAAATATGTTCTGCGCGTGTTCCTGTGTGTCCACGAGACAAAAAATTGACCAGCCAACTGAAAGCAAAGTGGAAGACCGCCACTGAAAATATATGTACACGGTGGCCAGATAGAGGATCGATCAGGTTATAATTTTTCCAAAAGTCGGGGAAAATAAAGTTCTTGGAGGAATGAAATTTGAAAACAGATGGCGAATCTCGTCGCCTTAAATAAGATTCGATCTCTTGGAATGGAGTGTAGATAATATTTGGTTGGACGTTTGATGAAAATGACAGATTTTTCATTTTGGACAGGTGGGGGTAGAGAGGGGTGATGGAGGACAGGGGGAAGGGGTCCAGGGGCGGGTGACAGTGGGAGTGAGACTACGTGCAGGTGGTAGAGGGTGTGTCTAGGGACAGAAACTAAACTTGGGAGAAGAAAACGGTGTATTTCTTCCCTTAGAGCTTATCCCATCCTCATCCCTCTATTTCTACCCCCACGGCGTGGTAACTGCCCCTCCCTTCTAACCCCGCACACCCTCGGCGTTCCACAAAGAGAGAGAGGGGGGGAGAGAGAGAGAGAACAAGAATACCAAATAAATGAGAAATTTTCGTACAGGCCCCGCTTCCGTGCGTTTCATGCTAGCAATAACAATTAAATATCGACCGCTTTCCCGGCCGGAGAGAACCTGAGATACCCTGAGACTGCCAAGTACCGAGACCCCCGCGCGCACCCCCTCCCCTCTATTTCTCCATCTTGCTCATATGCACTCACTCTCCTCCTTTTCTAGTCATCCCTCTCTCCTTCTTCTAATCCAACTCCGTCAACTCAATCTCTTCTAATTTTGTGTAACTCATTTGTCTTGATGCTTTCCATCCCTCCTCCCACCATTTGTCATCAGCTGCAGCACTCTTATCATCGTTTTTTTTGTGGTAGCCCTTGGCCCAACCTCTGCTTTTCTCTCAACACAAGAAAATATGCCTGTGACTTTATTCAAATCATATATAATGAATTGATATATGTTGCCAGCAGAGTAGTGGTTATATTTTGTCATATGAATAGTAGAACCTAGGGGACCATCTTCAGCTCAGCATCTCCCTCTCTAAGTTGGCCTAAACTGCTTGTAGTATGTCTACATTTGGATTATTTTGATTTGAGTCATTTAGCAGACGCTCTTATCCAGAGCGACTTACAATAGTGAGTGCATGCATATATTTTCATATTTGTTCATACTGGTCCCCCGTGGGAATCGAACCCATAACCCTGGCGTTGCAAGTGCCATGCTCTATCAACGTAGCCACATGGGACCATATTTACTATATAGTCCCCTTTTAGAAAGGGATCTATGGGTCTAACTAAAACAATGCCTTTTATTTGCAAAAACATTTATGGTTTCACACTGTAGCCTTCTATAGCATGCCTACTGTGTTGTATATATAGGAAGGGAAACAGGTATATCTAGGACATGGGGGGCCAATGCAGGGGCCAGAGGACCTAAAGAGCCAATGCAGGGGCCAGTAAAAGGGCGGCAAAAAAACAGGTAGACTCCATTCCCTTCCAACAGCGTTCTTTAGTTGATTGACGTGTCCCCTAGATTCATGGAACTCGTGACAAGAATGTGAGAGTGGTGGCATTATGTTGGACTGAATTCTTGAGCGCGAGCAATACCAACTTTCCAAACGAATTGCACAGCTATCAAAAGTTTCTCCATCAATGTCGTTGTGTCTTCTCGCTGCTCTTTATATTTTTTTTCCGCCTCAGAACTTCTTTCTCTTCGCACCCAAGTCATTCGATTTCTATTTATTCATCCACCCCTCCACCCCAACCTCCCCTCTCAGCACTCCACCTTTGCTCTCTCCTCATCCGATCTGGACGTTTTCACACCTCTCCGCATCTTCGTCCCCCTATTAAAACCAATTTCTCCCCATTGTCGCCCTATTTCTCTCTTTTGCCATCCCACTCCGTTCTTCCCTCCACCTCGTTATCTCACCGTTAGGATTTAATTAGTTAATGCATTAATTATCTACGCCCCAATACCTGCACCATTAACATACATTCCCCCCAGCCCTCTCACCGCCCAGGCCTCCAGGCTAGCTGTGGGTCCGTGCACAAAAAAATCCCCGTTTTTCCCTTTTACCCCATGCCTCTTTTTCACTCTATTTCTCGGTCTTCCACTCTTTGCCCCCTACCTATTTCCCCCCAGTCATCTCTCTCCGTCTATCTTTCGTCTGCCCCCCCCCCTCCCCCCTTACACTCTCCCCTTTTCTCTCAGAGCCTAGCAGTCGCCTGCGCCGGCTAGTCTCTCTCCCCGGCGTTGGAATTATGAAAAATGCGCCCATCGACAGAGCGCCTCAGCTTCGATTAGCCGAGATGGGACATGACAGGCCGCGATCAATACTTATACCGTCCTATAACGTGTCAACTAATGAATCAATCTCGGCTAAATTTTCCATTTTTCAAAAGCCGACGCGAGAGACTGGAATATCCTCTTTTGTAAAGATATTATTATCGATTTCGTCGGCAATTTGACATCGGGGGTAGTTAATTCCACTCTAGAATAAAATTGAAAACACTTGAGATTGAAGTGAGAGAGGGAGGGAGGCAAGGGCAGGCAGGAGGGGAGGGGGAGATGGTTGTTGACTTGATAAAAGAGGATGGGAAGATGGAAGGAAGGGGAAAACGTGTAGGAAGAAGAGATACCACTATAGTCCTATAGAGAAAATCTATCTTCAAACATAACAATTCAAAAATAAAATACATCGTTTGAGAGGGACAGTAATAAATAAATAGGGTTAATAAATTAATGGTGGTCAGTGAATTTTTAAGCAGTATACTGCCCTACCAAGCAAGAATACAGTATACTGCCCTACCAAGCAAGAATACAGTATACTGCCCTACCAAGCAAGAATACAGTATACTGCCCTACCAAGCAAGAATACAGTATACTGCCCTACCAAGCAAGAATACAGTATACTGCCCTACCAAGCAAGAATACAGTATACTGCCCTACCAAGCAAGAATACAGTATACTGCCCTACCAAGCAAGAATACAGTATACTGCCCTACCAAGCAAGAATACAGTATACTGCCCTACCAAGCAAGAATACAGTATACTGCCCTACCAAGCAAGAATACAGTATACTGCCCTACCAAGCAAGAATACAGTATACTGCCCTACCAAGCAAGAATATAGTATACTGCCCTACCAAGCAAGAATACAGTATACTGCTCATTTGGTCGAAAATGAGCTAATATAATTTTGCTATATTAAAAATGCATTCTTAATTATGCAGTCAAGTATCCTGCCTCTATTGTGTTTTGGAGAACATGGGGGTCATGTTAGCAGTAACTGCATAAAGTTACTGTGAAACCAAGGTAAAGAAAAGCCTTTTTTTCAGTTCCGTGCTATGAGCAGTTACTGCTTTTTTGGTTGGTAGGGCAGTATAGGTCTATAGGGATGACGTATTTAGCCCACTGTCATGTTAGCATTTGCTATACAGTATGTGAGGTTGTGTGTGAGAGTGTATATGTTTCAATGTGTACAGTATGTGAGGTTGTGTGTGAGTGTATATGTATATGTATCAGTGTGTACAGTATGCGAGGTTGTGTGTGAGTGTATATGTATCAGTGTGTACAGTATGTGAGGTTGTGTGTAGTAGAGAGAGGGAGTCAGCATGCGTGTCAGAGTGAAATATAGATGGAGGCCAGCGTGTGTGAGGGTCAGCGAGGTGCAGTGTAACTGTCCACAATCACAGCCTTATTTACCTGTCAAAAACACTATCATCCCACACAGCCCCAGCCAAGCAATTTCTGCTGTCTCTCCCTCCCTCCTCTTTCTCTCTTTCTCTGCCTCCAATTACAATCTAGAGGGCTATTTCTCTCCAGGACAAAAACACTACCCGTAAACCCTCCCTCTCTCTTCCGATCACCCTCTCTCCTGCTCTCCTTTTCTCTATCCCTCTCTCTTTCCTGCTCTCTCTCCCTCACTCTTTTCTCAGCTGAGAGTTGCAGAGTGGAAATGAACAAGCTCTAAACACACACCACTTATCGGGAGTGTGTGCTATTGTGTGTTTGTGGGGGTAGTGTTGGCTATAGGAATAGGTGGACGGTTAGGGTATAGGGAGCCATACACACACAGACAGACAGAGACAGACAGACCACAGGTACACAAACTGACTTTAATATGATTGACAGTTGTGAAGAGCTTGGCCTTCTTTAGGGAAAACCAACATCTTGATGAGGACCCAGTCTACTCTGTAGGTTAACATTGTGACCAGGACCCAGTCTACTCTGTAGGTTAACATCTTGACCAGGACCCAGTCTACTCTGTAGGTTAACATCTTGACCAGGACCCAGTCTACTCTGTAGGTTAACATTGTGACCAGGACCCAGTCTACTCTGTAGGTTAACATTGTGACCAGGACCCAGTCTACTCTGTAGGTTAACATTGTGACCAGGACCCAGTCTACTCTGTAGGTTAACATTGTGACCAGGACCCAGTCTACTCTGTAGGTTAACATCTTGACCAGGACCCAGTCTACTCTGTAGGTTAACATCTTGACCAGGACCCAGTCTACTCTGTAGGTTAACATCTTGACCAGGACCCAGTCTACCCAGTCTAATCTACTCTATCAGCGCTATTTGCTTGTTCGTTTACATTACTATTCATGTGAAACCATGGGGATAACCTAAAAAAAGGTCTGGACAAAGAGTCATATTTTCAACATGGATGTGAGGGTGCAACCCTATCATTTGAACTCTGCTAGCTAGAGACTTCAATGACAGCTTGATGCCTCTTGATGCCAGCTCCAGCCTCTCTGACTGACTGACAGACAGTGAGAGATGGGGCTGCCCGCTGTAATGCCAGACTGAACAAACTTTATTTGACTCTATGTAAACTGGAAACCACACATCCTGAGGCTGCACTCATTGTAGCTGGGGATTTTAACAAGGCTAATCTGAAAAAAAGACTCCCTAAATTCTATCAGCATATCGATTTTGCAACCAGGGCTGGTAAAACCCTGGATCATTGTTATTCTAACTTCTGCGACGCATATAAGGCCCTCCCCCGCTCTCCTTTCGGAAAAGCTGACCACGACTCCATTTTGTTGCTTCCAGCCTGCAGACAGAAACTAAAACAAGAAGCTCCCGAGCTAAGGTCTGTTCAACGCTGGTCCGACCAATCTGATTCCACGCTTTAAGACTGCTCCGATTATGTGGATTGGGATATGTTCCGCATTGCGTCCAACAACAACATTAACGAATACTCTGATTCGGTGAGCAAGTTCATCAGAAAGTGCATTGGAGATGTCGTACCCACAGCAACTATTAAAACATTCCCAAACCATTGATGGCTTGATGGCAGCATTCGCGCGAAACTGAAAGCGTGAACCACTGCTTTTAACCAGGGCAAGGTGACCGGAAACATGACTGAATACAAACAGTGTAGCTATTCCCTCCGCAAGGCAATCAAACAAGCTAAGTATAGAGACAAAGTAGAGTTACAATTCAACGGCTCAGACACAAGAGGCGTGTGGCAGGGTCTACAGTCAAAAAGAAAACCATCCCCGTCACGGACCAGGATGTCTTGCTCCCAGACAGACTAAACAACTTATTTGCTCGCTTTGAGGACAATACAGTGCCACTGACACGGCCCGCTACCAAAACCTGTGGACTCTCCTTCACTGCAGCCGACGTGAGTAAAACATTTAAACGTGTTAACCCTCGCAAGGCTGCAGGCCCAGACAGCATCCCCAGCCGCGTCCTCAGAGCATGCGCAGACCAGCTGGCTGGTGTGTTTACGGACATATTCAATCAATCCTTATCCCAGTCTGCTGTTCCCACATGCTTCAAAAGGGCCACCATTGTTCCTGTTCCCAAGAAAGCTAAGGTAACTGAGCTAAACATATACCGCCCCGTAGCACTCACTTCCGTCATCATGAAGTGCTTTGAGAGTACAGGTGCATCAAAGCAGGGACCGAGAGACTGAAAAACAGCTTCTATCTCAAGGCCATCAGGCTGTTAAACAGCCACCACTAACATTGAGTGGCTGCTGCCAACATACTGACTCAACTCCAGCTCACTTTAATAATGAAAATAGATGGAAATTGATGTAAAAAATGTATCACTAGCCACTTTAAACTATGCCACTTTTATGTTTACATACCCTACATTGCTCATCTCATATGTATATACTGTACTCGATACCATCTACTGCATCTTGCCTATGCCATTCTGTACCATCACTCATTCATTTATCTTTATGTACATATTCTTTATCCCTTTACACTTGTGTGTATAAGGTAGTAGTTGTGGAATTGTTAGATTACTCGTTGGTTATTACTGCATTGTCGGAACTAGAAGCACAAGCATTTCGCTACACTTGCATTAACATCTGCTAACCATGTGTATGTGACCAATAACATTTGATTTGGGAGAGTTTTGGCTGATACATGACTCAGGCGGATACTTGGATGGCCTTTTATTTCCCCCTCTGAGATTGACACTGGTGAATGAGACAAACACACACACACACAGAGAGAGAGAGAGAAAGAGAGAGACTGATAGCATTCTCCTGCCTGTCGTAGTGACTGTCTGTGAAAGAGTGTTTGACAAACCAATTAGGGAGACGGCAGTGTAATACCTTGGTATGTGTGTCTGTAGTGACTGGTACAGGAAGACTTATAGTCGCTGCAATGACTGACTCACCACATCTGACTGACATGTGACTGAGACTGTCTGTGCTGAAAAGAGACACTGAGACACTGACACCAAGAGAGAAGCCCTCAGACACATAGAGATACAGAGACAAGAGGACACACAGTGACTCCACGTGATGGTCTGGGATGGTTCCTCTCCCGATATCTCTGTCTTGTGTCAGTAAGGGGAGCAGTGGCAAATTTGAAATTTGGCTGACTTTCTTCAACATATGTGGTTTCTACTGACAATTGAGATGTACAAACTATGGCATAAGGGGATGACAAGTGGATAAGAGGCAATCTGTAATTTCGATTAAGACATTAATGAGCGAGCTAGGATGGACGTAGTCAATATAACTATTTGTTTAGCACTTTTGAAATGTACAGAGACAGAATTCAGAACATGGGCCATTCTTACAGTGTTCTCCCTGTACACCAAGTCAGAACTGTAGGATAAATAAAGTGGGAATATAAGCAGACAATGAAAGCTCTTACAATATTGTCACTTTCGTCGTATGAATGAGACCAAGGCGCAGCGTGTGTAGAGTTCCACATATTTTAATAAACTGAAACTCACTAAACAAAACAATAAAGAACAACCGAAACGTGAAGCTATACAAAATAGTGCTGACAGGCAACATCACATAGTCAAGATCCCACACCAGAAAGTGGGGAAAAAAGGCCAGCCTAAATATGATCCCCAATCAGAGACAACGATAAACAGCTGTCTCTGATTGTGAACCATATCAGGCCAACATAGATATTCAAAACCCCCTAGACCTACAAAAACCCTAGACATACAACAACCCTAGACATACAAAAACTAGAGTACCCACCCTAGTCACACCCTGACCTAACCAAAATATATAGAAAACAGAGATATCTAAGGTCAGGGCGTGACACATATTCAATGATTACATTTCTCAAAAACAGAATATAGGCTACATGTGCACCACCAAGTCAGAACAGTAGGTGAAATTAAGAGGTGAAAATAGACAATCATTAGGGTGAGGTCCATGGGCTACTAACAGCTTACTACACAACATACACTTAGTATTACTTTCTAGGCTACAGTATACATATCTCCCTGGCATATTACATAATTTATGCAGAAGCATACAAATCATTTTTGGGCTGAACTTGTTGTGCTGTGCTCACTTGAACGAAGATGGAAGATGGCGTAGTGGTCATTTGTGGAATTATGGTGCTTTCAAGACAACTCAGAGAAAAAAAGGTTGAATCGTGATGACGTCAGTGATCTTCAGGTCGTAGCTCTAAAAAGAGGCCCGAGTTCCTGATTTATAATTCAGAGTTGGATGAAAGTTCAAAACATATTTTCCCAGTCGTAGCTCGTTTTTCACGAGTTCCCAGTTGTTTTGAACTCACTAAAGTCAGATTTTGTAGTTCCAAGTTAACAGTTATTTTGAGCGCAGCACAAATCATGCTTCATTGACAGCATAGCCAATGTTGAATGTTTATAATTTTAAACTAGGATAAGAGACCCTTAATCTTAAATTTAGGACCACACAGCCACTCCACCGAATAGCAGGCTAATGATTGCTTTGCAACACTTGCAGTTAGCCACTGATTCCTTCCAAACCACTCATTGTTGAAATTGCAATTTCCAACTTGTTGTGTAATGTTTATGTCCAGCACCGATACATTTAAAATATATATATATATTTTTAAACTTTTTTCTCCACAATTTTGTGATATCCAGTTGGTAGTTCAAGTCTTGTCTCATCGCTGCAACTCCTGTATGGACACGGGAGAGCCGAAGGTCGAGAGCCGTGTGTCCTCCGAAACACAACCCAGCCAAGCCGCACTGCTTCTTGACACAATGCCCACTTAACCCGGAAGCCAGCCGCACCAATGTATCGTCGGAAACACCGTACACCTGGCGACCTTGTCAGCTGGTATTGCGCCCAGACCGCCACAGGAGTCGCTAGAGCGCAATGGGACAAGGACAACCCTGCCAGCCAAACCCTCCCCTAACCTGGACGACATAGGCCAATTGTGCACCGCCCCATGGGTCTCCCGGTCGTGGCCGGCTGCGACAGAGCAGCTAGTTGCACAGCTAGCACTGCGATGCAGCGCCTTAGACCACTGTGCCACTCGGGAGATAACCAATACATTTCATCTATAATTTCTCTCCATTATTTCTCTTCATATAACAAGGATTAAAAATGATTTGCCAGTAGATTGTTGACTTGATTCATGATGATGACTGCTAGCTAAGATTTTGAAAGTAGTCCAATCAAAGCTACTGTATATATATTGTGATTTGACGTCATTTTATCTGTGGACAATGACCATGAGCCTTCTTGGATGGGCACTTCTAATGTAACTCTGGCTCACCCCACCACCACAGAAAGCACTAAACTAGGCTGAAACACCTGCATTTTGGAGCTGACTTACTCAAGAAAACAAAAAAGTTTTGTTTGTATTCAGCTTTATTAACTCAATGATATATATATATTTTTACATTGTTTGCATCGTATTAATGCCAAAATAACATGCAAAACAGGCAAGTCTTTTTTTGTCTCTGCCCAACCTGCCCAGAATGACGGGTCACCACTGAAGGGGAGACACAGATATAGAAATATATGGAAGATACCAGAGGACAGCCACTGGTGTGTCCACATTTACAGAAGAGTGTGACTAAATCTAGGTGTCAGACTTGTTACACAGTGTTGTTGGGGTCAAATGTCTATGATAGATGAGGTAGAACAGAGAAATAGAAGAGAGCCAGAGAGGGAGACAGTGGTAGAACGGGACAGAGCAGGGAGAGTGAGATACAGAGGAGAGAGACAGAGACAAAGTGTGAGACCAAGAGAAAAGAGTGATGGTGAATTGAGGGTGTGTGTGTGGATTAGTGTGTGTGGCGGGCAGCAGGCAGCTGAGCAGAACCAGCCAGCCCTCACAAACCAATCAGGCCTTCATTAGGCCGGGCGGGAGGGATCGATGGGCAGCCTGCATCAATTAAACAGGACCCACACCACACACACCTAGGTTACACAACGCTTAACACACCCACACACCTACACCACACAACTCAAGACACATGCCTTCCTTACACAATGCAACAAACAACTACGCTACGCAACACTACAGACACCTTCAGGCTATACACACACCTTCGCTACACAAACTACACAATTCTACAAACATTAAACAACAGTACAGACACAACATACATGCTACACACAACTACAACACAATATACACACGATACTAAGCATATTATATATACAGTTGAAGTCGGAAGTTAACATACACTTATGTTGCTGTCATTAAAACTCGTTTTTCAACCACTCCACACATTTCTTGTAAACAAACTATAGTTTTGGCAAGTTGGTTAGGACATCTACTTTGTGCATGACACAAGTCATTTTTCAAACAATTGTTTACAGACAGATTATTTCACTTATAATTCACTGTATCATAATTTCAGTGGTTTACATACAATAAGTTGACTGTGCCTTTAAACAGCTTGGAAAATTCCAGAAAATGATGTCATAGCTTTAGAAGCTTCTGATAGGCTAATTGACATAATTTGAGCCAATTGGAGGTGTACCTGTGAATCTATTTCAAGGCCTACCTTCAAGCTCAGTGCCTCTTTGCTTGACATCATGGGAAAATCAAAAGAAATCAGCCAAGACCTCAGAATTTTTTTTGCAGACCTCCACAAGTCTGGTTCATTCTTGGGAGCAATTTACAAATGCCTGAAGGTACCACGTTCATCTGTACAAACAATAGTACGCAAGTATAAACACCATGAGACCATGCAACCATCATACCGCTCAGGAAGGAGACGCATTCTGTCTCCTAGAGATGAACGTACTTTGGTGCAAATCAATCCCAGAACAACAGCAAAGGACCTTGTGAAGATGCTTGAGGAAACAGGTACAAAATTATCTATATCCACAGTAAAACGAGTCCTATATCGACATAACCAGAAAGGCCGCTCAGCAATGAAGAAGCCACTGCTCCAAAACCACCATAAAAAAGCCAGACTATGGTTTGCAACTGCACATGGGGACAAAGATTGTACTTTTTGGAGAAATGTCTTCTGGTCTGATGAAACAAAAATATAACTTTTTGGCCATAATGACCATTGTTATGTTTGGAGAAAAAAGGGGGAGCCTTGCAAGCCGAAGAACACCATCCCAACCGTGAAGCACGGGGGTGGCAGCGCCATGTTGTGGGGGTGCTTTGCTGCAGGAGGGGCTGTGGATATATTGAAGCAACATCTCAAGACATCAGTTAAAGCTTGGTCGCAAATGGGTCTTCCAAATGGACAATGACCCCAAGCATACTTCCAAAGTTGTGGCAAAATGGCTTAAGGACAACAAAGTGAAGGTTTTGGAGTGGCCATCATAAAGCCCTGACATCAATCCTATAGAAATGTGTGGAGAGAACTGAAAAAGAGTGTGCGAGCAAGGAGGCCCACAAACCTGACTCAGTTACACCATCTCTGTCAGGAGGAATGGGCCAAAACTGAGTTTAAATGTATTTGGCTAAGGTGTATGTAAACTTCCGACTTCAACTATGTGTGTATATATATATATATGTGTGTGTGTGTATGCTCACAGACCACAAGCAACTACACTACATACTAGTATTAAACACTAGACACTATAGAACATCTGAATACATACACCACTATAATACACCATACATCCAGAGAAATACAGTACATTAATATAGGACACCACACACATAGGATATAGACCAGCTGCAGTAATATGAAATGGTACATGTTAAATGAGAATGGCAATTCAGTCTTACAGACTGTGGCTTTAAGGTTTTAAAACCCACAATCATCTGTACATGTTTTTTAAAGTATTCTTTATCCTTGTATGATTGACGACAAGAAATAAAAACACTACAAGCACTATAAGGATTTCAGTAAATCCAGGCAATTTACAGACAGCGATACACAAACAAAACGGACCATCTTTTAGGGGGAATGTCTGAATCCTGATAACAAACAAGGAGAACTTTCCAGAGCATTACCTCACAACGAGGCCTCCACTCAACCCGTGATCTGTCCAAACACACTTTGAGACTCACACAAACACTCACAGCATCGATAACACCCAATTACACACACGCTCGCACATGGTGGGTCCTGAACACACAATTACACGCGCTCCGGACAAACCTTTATTAACACTCAATTACACACGCGCATAAATCACCAGCCAAGCGCGCACTCAGCGCGAACACACACACAGGCATGAGCATTTCACTCGCTGTACCTCGCACAAACCATAGACTGAAATAAATTCTACAAACAACAACCCACCCTGAAATAAACGTGTCTGTTTTCGACGATTACCGGGCCACGCTTCCTGAGCCCTATGCGTCACCTGCGCAACGCGGCATTGACACGTCAGTCTCCCGCGGCTAACGCAATGTGACAGTGTTTAGATTATAATATCTGGCCCATATTACTGAGCATTAACGCCATTACTGCTCCCCGCCCTCAACAAAGACGCTCAGGTGGGCCACTCGGGCTGAGAGAGAGAAAGATGAGGAAATTGAGAAAATGCATTGAGGAAAGAGGGAGGAGGAAAAAAAAAAAAAAAAAACGAAAACAGAAATTGTCAAATCAGTTTAGTTCCCTATTAGAATAGTATTTTGGTGATTCTGGAAGAGAATGTCAACATTTGACAATTAACTGGGAAAGAGTTTTGGTTGATTTTATGGTTTTCAGAGGGGTTACTGTTTGAAGGGGCCTGGACTGTAGGCCCTTGTACTGTAGGCCCTAGTACTGTAGGCCCTTGTACTGTAGGCCCTAGTGCTGTAGACCCCTAGTACTGTAGGTCCTTGTACTGTAGGCCCTAGTACTGTAGGCCCTAGTACTGTAGGCCCTTGTACTGTAGGCCCTAGTGCTGTAGGCCCTAGTGCTGTAGGCCCTTGTACTGTAGGCCCTTGTACTGTAGGCCCTAGTACTGTAGGCCCTTGTACTGTAGGCCCTAGTGCTGTAGGCCCTAGTACTGTAGGCCCTAGTACTGTGGGCCCTAGTACTGTAGGCCCTAGTACTGTAGGCCCTTGTACTGTAGGCCCTAGTACTGTAGGCCCTAGTACTGTAGGCCCTAGTATTGTAGGCCCTAGTGCTGTAGGCCCTAGTACTGTAGGCCCTAGTATTGTAGGCCCTAGTATTGTAGGCCCTAGTACTGTAGGCCCTTGTACTGTAGTACCTAGTACTGTAGGCCCTATTATTGTAGGCCCTAGTACTGTAGGCCCTAGTGCTGTAGGCCCTAGTACTGTAGGCCCTAGTATTGTAGGCCCAAAGTGCTGTAGGCCCTAGTACTGTAGGCCCTAGTATTGTCGGTCCTAGTGCTGTAGGCCCTAGTATTGTAGGCCCTAGTATTGTAGGCCCTATTATTGTAGGCCCTAGTATTGTAGGCCCTAGTATTGAAGGCCCTAGTACTGTGGGCCCTTGTACTGTAGGCCCTTGTACTGTAGGCCCTAGTATTGTAGGCTCTATTACTGTAGGCCCTAGTACTGTAGGCCCTTGTACTGTAGGCCCTAGTACTGTAGGCCCTATTATTGTAGGCCCTAGTACTGTAGGCCCTAGTGCTGTAGGCCCTAGTACTGTAGGCCCTAGTATTGTAGGCCCTAGTGCTGTAGGCCCTAGTACTGTAGGCCCTAGTATTGTTGGCCCTAGTGCTGTAGGCCCTAGTACTGTATGCCCTAGTACTGTAGGCCCGATTATTGTAGGCCCTAGTATTGTAGGCCCTAGTGCTGTAGGCCCTAGTATTGTAGGCCCTAGTACTGTGGGCCCTAGTACTGTAGGCCCTAGTACTGTGGGCCCTTTACTGTAGGCCCTAGTACTGTAGGCCCTAGTATTGTAGGCCCTAGTGCTGTAGGCCCTAGTACTGTAGGCCCTAGTACTGTAGGCCCTATTACTGTAGGCCCTAGTACTGTGGGCCCTTGTACTGTGGGCCCTTGTACTGTAGGCCCTAGTACTGTAGGCCCTAGTGTTGTAGGCCCTAGTGCTGTAGGCCCTATTACTGTAGGCCCTAGTACTGTAGGCCCTAGTACTGTGGGCCCTTGTACTGTAGGCCCTAGTACTGTAGGCCCTAGTATTGTAGGCCCTAGTGCTGTAGGCCCTATTACTGTAGGCCCTAGTACTGTAGGCCCTAGTACTGTGGGCCCTTGTACTGTAGGCCCTAGTACTGTAGGCCCTAGTATTGTAGGCCCTAGTGCTGCAGGCCCTAGTACTGTAGGCCCTAGTACTGTAGGCCCTATTACTGTAGGCCCTAGTACTGTAGGCCCTAGTATTGTAGGCCCTATTACTGTAGGCCCTAGTATTGTAGGCCCTAGTACTGTAGGCCCTGTTTTCTTTACTTTAGTGTGGCGGGGGTGGTTTTAAATGGGGAGGGGGGACCCAACCCAACCCAATGGATATAAAGCCATTTTAATAATGAACAGCTGAACAAGAACCATCACTTTGTATGATTTAGTGTTTACACTGAGCCACGTTCTGCTTCATATTGCTTTTCTCAGCCTTCATTTGTTTCTCACAAAGAAAACACTTATTATCTCAGCCTTGTTGTTTTAATTAGGGAAATTAATACATACGAAAAAATGAATATGGCCTGCACCCTCCAGACAGTAGCACCCACCCAGGCCTAGCTACGCCCATGCCTCCCTGCCTGGGATGTATTTGCGCACTGTAATTAACAGTTAATAAGTAAGTGATTCATTATGATTAGTGTGTGGATTCGCTGTAATGGCCTCTCTCTGTGCTTAGCAATCAACCTCACCCTGTTTACCCGTTCGTGGATCTCTCTATCTGTCTCTGTCTTCACACACGCTCATCTCCTCCCCAATCTGCATATCCGCCACTGTTCTTCGTGCCCCTCCATCCCTCTGTTGGTGACGGAGAGCCATTGGCTGTGTCTCGCTCCATCCATCTGAGCGTCATTAGCCAAGCAGAGACGGATGCAGGCTGGGGAGGAACCAGAGCCGTCATCACACTGAGGGATCACTCACTAGGTGGTCCAGGTATGACATGACATGGCACAAGTGTGTATAGAATAAAGCCTTAAATGCTGAAGAAATCACTTATTGTCACTCATCAAGTGGGGGATGTGTTATGGGGTTGCACACAGGCGCCATGCGAGGAGAGGATCATACAGGTTTGGGGCACTAATAGGAGACACCATCTTGTGATGAGGGGATCATTTTGGGACTCCTTACTGGCAGAGAGAGGGATGGATGGAATCATCAATCGTCAAGGAACTGGGGGAAGAGGGGTTTGTTGGTGATGTCAATAATCAAAGGCCTATGCCAAAGGGCTTTGGTAGTGCTGACATTAAGAAGAACAAGAGAGAACATACAACTATGCACACTTCAGGGAGGTGAGAGAGAGGTGCATGGACCATCTACAACTCTATGTTCTAAACCCAAACAATCCGGTTGAAGATCCATGAGCTATTCTTGACAGCAGTTTGCCTGGGTCATTATGTACAGTCAAAGAAAGTGTTGTTTTTTTTCTCCCGTTCCATGCTCCTTCCCTCCCAATAGAATGTTCCTCGCCGCAAAAAAATGATTTATTGGTCATTTTAGCCCCTTTGGGAGCATGCGGCAATCAATTCTCTCTTCTCTTCATGATGGTCTTAGAGCTTGGCCACAGGAGTTTGATCTTCGCTAAAAGATCTATCCATTTATCTGTCCATCCTGCTACCTACCTATCCATTTATCTGTCCATCCTGCTACCTACCTATCCATTTATCTGTCCATACTGCTACCTACCTATGCATGTATCTGTCCATCCTGCTACCTACCTATCCATTTATCTGTCCATCCTGCTACTTACCTATACATTTATGTGTCCATCCTGCTACCTACCTATCCATTTATCTGTCCATCCTGCTACCGACCTATCCATTTATCTGTCCATCCTGCTACCTACCTATCCATTTATCTGTCCATCCTGCTACCTACCTATCCATTTATCTGTCCATCCTGCTACCTACCTATCCATTTATCTGTCCATCCTGCTACCTACCTATCCATTTATCTGTCCATCCTGCTACCTACCTATCCATTTATCTGTCCATCCTGCTACCTACCTATCCATTTATCTGTCCATCCTGCTACCTACCTATCCATTTATCTGTCCATCCTGTCCATCCTGCTACCTACCTATCCATTTATTTATCTACCTACCTATCCATTTATCTGTCCATCCTGCTACCTACCTATCCATTTATCTGTCCATCCTGCTACCTACCTATCCATTTATCTGTCCATCCTGCTACCTACCTATCCATTTATCTGTCCATCCTGCTCCCTACCTATCCATTTATCTGTCCATCCTCCATCCATTTATCTGTCCATCCTGCTCCCTACCTATCCATTTATCTGTCCATCCTGCTCCCTACCTATCCATTTATCTGTCCATCCTGCTACCTACCTATCCATTTATCTGTCCATCCTGCTACCTACCTATCCATTTATCTGTCCATCCTGCTACCGACCTATACATTTATCTGTCCATCCTGCTACTTACCTATCCATTTATCTGTCCATCCTACTACCTACCTATCCATTTATGTGTCCATCCTGCTCCCTACCTATCCATTTATCTGTCCATCCTGCTACCTACCTATCCATTTATCTGTCCATCCTGCTGCTCCCTACCTACCTACCTATCCATTTATCTGTCCATCCTGCTACCTACCTATACATTTATCTGTCCATCCCTGCATTTATCTGTCCACTGCTATCCATTTATCTGTCCATCCTACTACCTACCTATCCATTTATGTGTCCATCCTGCTCCCTACCTATACATTTATCTGTCCATCCTGCTACCTACCTATACATGTTTTCATATTGCTTCTGGGTTTCTGGCGCCTGTTGACGATAAAGACTTGTGTTCATCAAGCCATTATCTCTGTCTGTTTGTGCAATTATATGCCCTGGTCCTAAAGGGGGGGGGGGGCAAAATCAGCCGGGGAAGAAAATGACAGGTCATTGTTGAGAATATGCACTTGAGACAGAGGGAAATATATTGTGAGGGTTGTGATGGTGGGATAAAGGAAAGAGCAAGGTCAGGCTGAGGGTAAATTACATATCACATTACCTAGAGAGGGTCACCCAATTCCTCCCAATCGTTCACCATCCTCACCACAGTAACAGCTCTTTCTGTCTTGTTCCGTCCATCTGTCAGTCCGTCTATGCATCTGTCTGTTAACAGTATTGTAAACATTAAAGCTAATGTCCGGGACTCCTAGCAGCAGCAAATATTTCAGGACCTTGGACAGCAACCCCGGCAGACACTGTCAGACTATAGCCACGTTTAAGCACTTGACAGCAACCACTCATTAGTAAAATGACTGTTTTCTAGTATGAGAGGACCATTTATTGGCAGGCATTACAATTGTTACTCTCAGTATTCATATTCAATCTCAACAAATTTATATTAATAACAAGTTTGAAGATCTTGCCTTTCTGATTTTGCTATCATACCTAGAATCACCTTTATAGACATGTCATATGGTCAGACATGCTCAAGTGTAAACAACAGTACAAATAGATAGACAGACAGACTCTGTCGTCTCCATGTTGGTTTCACAGAGAATGGCTGACTGGGGTTGGGCTTCTTTCTGAGAGAGGTCACAACATGAGGAAGTATAACCTAGTTAGGCTATAATAAAAACTAAGAAGTCAGACATGGTAGTGAACATAATAACACGTTGAGAAGCATGGTAGGACAAGCCTACTGGAGGATGGAGGGGTAATCTGAACTAATGTTAGAACATAGAGATCATATTCAATGTTCTCATTCTTAATTCTGTGTTAAAAGACATCATTATGGAAAGGAGGGTCCTTTTAATGACATGAGGAGAGGGGACTTCAAATCCAGGCCCTGCGGTCCAGAATACTGCTGGTTTTCTTTACTCCCTGGTAGTTAATTGATTGATTAATGTCATCGATTACCCTCCTTTTCCCTATCACTGTAATGGTAAGTTTGTTCTTATTTACACTTACATGGATAACCGTACAAAACCTTCACCTCAATACCTCCCGTTAGGCCCATTCTCTCTCTCTCTCTCTCTCTCTCTCTCTCTCTCTCTCTCTCTCTCTCTCTCTCTCTCTCTCTCTCTCCCTCCCTCTTCCCCCTCTTCCCCCCTCTCTCTCTCTCTCTCCCATCCCTCTCTTTTTGTCTTCATAACTTTGACTCTCTCTAACCCTTTCATTCTCCCCCCTCCACCCACCCAAGGCCTTTCCATTCTCATCCATCCCTCCCTCTCCCACCCCCGTCCTCTCTTTCCTCTCGTTCACAGCCCCTTTCTGTCCCTTCCAATCTCCCTCTTCTTCTCTCTCTCCCTCTTCTCTGGCTCACAGGGCAGTATTATATATTCCAGTCCCATGCTTTGCATGATTTGGGCAATAGATGAAGCCATATCCCTCTCTCCTCCTCCGTCTCTCCCCTCCCTCTCTCTCGCCTTGTTGTTTAATGTTTCAATTTGAAGGAAGCAAACATTCAATCAGACAGATTAACTGTTTAATGCATGTCATCAGTCAAACTGTCTAGGAGAGGGGGCCCCTCGGCCTAACGCTTTCTCCTCTCTCCCCCCTCCACCCGCGCTACGTCCTTCTCACTCCCCTACTCTCCACGCACCCACTGTCTACTCTCATTCAGGCTGGCCCATCCAGCACCAAGCCTAGACACAGCAGTGTACACACACACACACACACACACACGGTTCACGCTGATATACATATAAATATATAGCTTAGGCAAAGTGTCAAATGTGCTCAGACACACCCATACAGATGGAATAGAGATCAACACATACTGTGTGTGTGTGTGTGTGTGTGTGTGTGTGTGTGTGTGTGTGTGTGTGTGTGTGTGTGTGTGTGTGTGTGTGTGTGTGTGTGTGTGTGTGTGTGTGTGTGTGTGTGTGTGTGTGTGTGTGTGTGTGTGTTTCAGCAGTACATTCAAACATTCAGTGGGATTCCGATGCCACATATCTTGATGTGCTAAAGGACACGTGGTGATTCACTTAGGATGGCAAAACTGCTTTGCACAATTAAGTCACACTCTCTTAACAGACGATAGTCACACACACATACCGCGGGCCAGTGGACAGGGAAATCAAAGTGACACGGATGTAGAGCAAGAGAGTGAAAGATTAGAGGAAATGAAAAGAGTAAACAGGAAAGAGGGAGAGAAGGAAAGGGTTGCAGAGCGTGGTGGAGGTGGAGTAGACTGGAAAATAGGGCCAATAGAGACGTGCACTTTAGGAATAACATGAAACACACTCTAGATGGAACATCCAGTTCTACTGTAGATGCAGCCAGAGTTATGAAGTGTATTGTAATAAAAACATTTTCAACTTTTAATTTCTGTTAATTGTATGTTTTTTATGAATGAGTATGAATGTCTGCTTACAGATGTCATTGCAACAGCTATATCATTTTCACTCCTTTTATAAACATGTCGATCTTCATCACTTTTACTGCCCCATCTCTCTTTTTCTCCCTCCCCCTCTCTCGCTCCTCCTTCGTCCTCTTCATCTCCTGATGCTCCAGTGCGTCTGGTCCCCCCCCCACACACACACTCTCTGACCACAGCGCTGAGGGAGGGTGTCTAAACCAGGTAAGTATTGACAGGGAGCTCCAGAGACACGAGGAGAGACAGTCAATTCCCAGGCACACAGGTCAGGGGTCAATGACAAAAGGTACAGTTGAAGTTGGACGTTTACATACAGTTAGGTTGGCAACCACTCCACACATTTCTTGTTAAAAAACTATGGTTTTGGCAAGTCGGTTAGGACATCTACTTTGTGCATGATAAAGTAATTTTTCCAACAATTGTTGATAGACAGATTATTTAACTTATAATTCACTGTATCATAATTCCAGTGGGTCAGAAGTTTACATACACTATTACTACTGTGCCTTTAAACAGCTTGGAAAATTCCAGAAAAGGATGTCATGGCTTTAGAAGCTTCTGATAGGCTAATTGACACCATTTGAGTCAATTGGAGGTGTACCTGTGGATGAATTTCAAGGCCTACCTTCAAACTCAATGCCTCTTTGCTTGACATCATGGGAAAATCAAAAGAAATCAGCCAAGACCTCAGAAAAAAACATTGTAGACCTCCACAAGTCTGGTTCATTCTTGGGAACAATTGTCAAACAACACAAGGTACCACGTTCATCTGTACAAACAATAGTACGCAAGTATAAATACCATGGGACCACGCAGCCGTCATACTGCTCAGGAAGGAGATGCGTTCTGTCTCCTAGAGATGAACGTACTTTGGTGAGCAAATGGAAAGGAATGAAGAGAGAGAAAGAGAGAGAGAGAGTGTGTGTATGGTTGAAAAGCAATGGACAACAAAATACACAGAACAAGTACTGACATGTCAATATGAGCCTCAGAGGAATAAGACAATCCGTTTCTGACACCTATACAAATCAGTGGATTAGAGGTCCTCATTATATATAGAACTTTCACACTATCAAATAATATGAATTGTAATCTCAAATTGAGAGGAAGCATTGAGAAAGATGGACTGAGACAAAGCGAATGAGAGAGATTGACTGAAATGTAGCGAGGAGTGGACAAGTGTGGGTATGCCACTGGACTAGGATGCACACACACACACACACAATCACAGACACACACACACACACACACACACACACAATCACACACACACACACAGTATGTGTTGACACAGAGGGAGAGTGTCAGTGTGTATTGAACGGCAACGGTAAGCAAGCCCTCCCCTCCCTCCATCTCTCCCTCTCTATCGGATATCAGTCCCTCCTTCTCTAATCATTTCCTTCCTTCTGGCCCTCTCTTCTTTCTAATGCAATTATCCATCATTCATCTCTTCCTCTTTCCTTCTCTTTACCTCTTGTTTTATGGTTACTTCATCCCTCTATCATTTGTACTCTTTGCTTGGATGGCAATGGCCTTTTGCTGCATCTTTAGTTTCCGTCTCAAATAACTGACTCCTCTTCTTCCTTTATCTAAAGCTTCTCTTGTTGTTTCTTCTTTTGTTGGTTCTCACCTTCTGCTCTTTTGTTCTGATCAATTTACACCCTCAAAGAGTGAAACAAAATATCACTCATCCATGTATGTCAATCTCCAAATCCTAAAGGAACTTTGCTATGGTAAATATAAATGTCTATGACGTTTAACCTTTATGAACAGAATTCAATTATCATTTTCAAGCAAATGCACAGTGGAGCATCCACCTGCTCTATAGCCTCTCTGGATCTGGCCCAAATCTTTGGACGCTGTTGGAGTCAACAACAGATCAGATCTAAGATCAGCTCTCCCTCCCTTAGCTTTGATCTTAACCTTTATGAGCAGAACAAGATGACAGGCCTGGGACCAGCTATTTAGCTGACCATAAGATGTAGTTAGACATACAATAACAACCACCAGTCAGAAACAGAAAACCCTCTAATATGTGGTCCTCAACCTGTGGGCTGAAATGTAGCAAACCAATTTTGGGACCTATACTGTAAACAAAACCAACGCCACAGGCTAGTACAGTCTTAAGATACACCCCAGAAGGAATCAGCTGTGTGCGTCCCTCCAGTGCCCACAGTTGGGAAGCACTCCACTCCTCTAATCTATGCACTGTATATAATCACATGTACTGTATAAGCCATTGACTGCCTTGGGCACTTCCCCTCGAAGAGGTGCTTTGTCTCTCTGCCAGTTCACCTTGATAACACACACGCACAACTTGTTCTGCGCCAGACGTTCTCTTAATGAACAGAATGGGAACAGTGTTCATTTGTTGACAACCTTCAACCCACCTGTACTTTCCCTGGTCTCTCCTCCTTCCATCTTGCTCAATCTTCCTCTATCCATCTCTCTGTTTCTCTCGCTCTCTCTGTCTCTCTCACTCTCTGTCGCTCTCTCTCTCTCTCTCTGTCTCTCTAATGTGCAAGTTTTTTGATCTCTTCTGAAATGAAAGAATACACATAGCTCAGATTCTGTTTATGAGAAGTACGCTTACAGTATATACATTTAATGCAATGTAACTCGATAAAATTAAGTAATGTAAGATAGGTAATAGGTTAGTGATATAGGAATAAGCCTGTGACGCAAGTGTTTGGTCACATTCATATGAACCCTATATGAACTCAGTATGTTGAGGATATCCTTTGAATTACGATTTTCAGCCTAAAAGAAGACCGTTAATCTGATGGGAGGATGTGGGTGTTTATAGACTGGGCTAGTGTGTGGCGGTAGGAAGGAGGTTTGTTTATTTCTGGTTCTGCCAAGGAAAAAAAGGAAAAGGAAGATAGCATGTATTTTCTTACCTCCTGTTAGGTCTTTAGAAAAGTTGAGTGGAGAGAGAAGATAAATCAAACGGAGCATTTTCACAGTAACAGGCGTATTGGCAGACAACCACCTTTCCCCGTAAATTTGCGAACTCCGCTTCCTACCCTGCGCTCAGAGATCTTCCGGAAACAGATGGTTGCCGGAATGTCCTCGAGCAAAGTTCTACACAACTTGCTAGCCAAGAGGCGCGTGACAAGGGGTGCGCGCATCTCTGACAACTTCTGCTATTTTCTATCGTCGTCCTCTTGGCATGAAAAACTGATAACAGTCGTTAAAATATATCTTGAAGTGTAAGTGCAAAACAGACAAATGAGACGGAAGAAAAAGTAGGCCTATTCGGTGCTAAAGGCTATTTATCTCTACGATGGAATATACGTGGCCCACATATGTCATAGGAAAATGTTAGAATGACAAGAACTGCCTACAAAGTTCAAAAAGTGATGCAGAGTCTTGAGTATTTTAGGAATCTGCAACGTGAACTCGATCTGGCGCTGACCAAAAGCAAGGACCTGACCTGACGCTGTCCATGGTGCTGAAATAGCTAACGCCTGGCACGGTCATTCCGCGTTCAATGAAACTCATATATAGCAACATTGGCTATAGGCCCAATATGAATAGGATATTGTAGGCTGCACATTTTGAATCCTATAGGCCTACGCTATGACTATATGAGAACCGTATCCAACAGTTTCGATTTGGCCTATGAGGGAGTAGTGGGACGACAGAGGCCTAAACGAGAAGCAGAATGTTGGAACCACCTCTTTTAATGGACTTACAGACTCATTTCCAATTAGCCCGTTGTAATCCACAGCTCATCCCTGTTTTACGCCCCGCTTGTCCCAACACCCGATACTTTGATCTGGACTTAGCGGGCCTGACGCTCCGGCCCTTTGTTAAAGACTTCGCCGGGACTAATCTCAGTGACCCGGTGGAACCTTGACCACCCACTCCCCGGCCTTGGGTTTGGTTCGTCACCGCCCCGGACACACAACGTTTCCCGGTGAAAGCCCTTGATCGTTTCATCAAACAGTGTGCGCGGTCGACTTCTCTCTCATTCTAACATGGAGGAGGGGGCACCACCATCAAGCAAATTATCTATAAACAGCGCAGGCCAATAGTCAAATGGGTAATGAGATACTTTATTTAAACTTCAGAAGCATGCGCTGAAAACTAAAATAGACTAAATAAGTGGGAGAGGATTTTGCATATGGCTATTGTTGATTTATGGATGGATGTATGGAAAGTTTTTTCTCTCCCTCTGAAGACAGATGTGATAAGGGAATGGGGTAGGCTATAATGTCTCAGCAGCTAACAATGATCTTAATGGGAGTCTACGTTTGTCATCATTGTATCATTAATAACGGCACGCCAATTTAACAACACTTCAACCAAAGAGAATGGGGAGAGTTAATACGGAGGCGTATACATCAATCGTTTTGCATATATTTAGTCGGAAGGGTACAGAAAATGATACGCACAGACGAGTAAACTCAATCGGATGAAGATAAAACGGTGTCACTGGCTCTTATTGCAAAGCAATATACAACACAAGACACTCTCACAAGCACTCAAACTCAAACAGAGAGAAGGATAAGGAGAGAGAAGGGGGAGAGAGAGTGAGAGACCCACACAGTGGCACCTCTCACCCCCACCCCTCCATCCTTCCTCTATCTCTCGCTCTCTCTCTCCTCTCTTTCCCTGTAAAAAAACGGCAAGCAGCCGCGACTCGCAGGGCCGCACATAGCTGATCAATATTCGATTTAGTTGCTAATTTAGGGCCTTTCTATACCTGTCATCCCGTGATGTATGAGTCCTAACCCGAGGTCGCCGCGGAAAAGAAGAAGGAAAAATAAGAAGAAGAAAAAATCAAACACCAGTCAACTTTTCACTTAACAATAGAGCGACTTGAATATTATTTATGGGCGAAAGGCTCACTTTCTGGGTGAATTGCTCCTATAGCTGGCGGAATGATGAAGCGCCTTGTAAGTACATGCCACACAGGCATTGACACAGGCGTAAACAGACACACAAGGGACAAAACATGTAAACATGTGAAAACATGCTGTTTTGTATAACGCGTGCAAAGAGGGGAAGCATTGGCATCAGCACACATCAATTGAGTATCGATACACGCGATAACTAACTACATATGAGGTCACAGCTTTTGTTTTTTTATGTAAAGGGGATTTAGCGAGTACAACATCAGTGATGACATTTGGCCATTGTAAGTAAGTACATTATAACGTACTATAACATATGGATTGAAAACAAGCCTCATGGACTTTTACTGTTAGAGAGTTACATCCAGAGATAGATGATGTGCTTTCCTGAGAAGACACACACACACACACACACACACACACACACACACACACACACACACACACACACACACACACACACACACACATCACAATCCCTGCTTTATTTTGATCAGTTAATGTCTTACCGATCGATCACTGTTCTAAGGATGTTATCAATAATTTCAAAGCTTGATTAACTTCAACGTTTCCACAACAATTCTCTACGTTTATACTCTCTCGAATGTTTAATTAACGCTTGCTTAATTAGTTCGAGATCGTTTAGGAGTAAGACGCTTTATTTTAGGGGGAGGGGTGAAAATGAACATAGAAATCTCGGCTGATAAATTGATATATTATCAGGAAATGTTGTAGGAATTTCTTGGCGGAACGAATCATAAACAGACATCCATCAAAATAAGGCAGCTAGAGATAAAAGATTATTCTTTAGCAATATTATTTAATTATTTCATGCCTTTACAACCGTTTAAATGTTTTAGACTGGAATAATGAGGATACAGTCATAATGTAGTTTAGTACCGCCTCTTCACAAATGCCAATTAAATTGCCTATTGCTAAATATTCTATCAAAAGGGCACAATAAACAAAGACAGGCCAACAGAACACTATTTATCTCCCGAAGCCAAACAAATCATTTCAAACATCAGTAGGTCTGTTATTGGGCAAGTATAGAGCACCTTTGATATGAAAGTACTGACTTTGTCTGTGGTGCAGTAGAGTCCCATTCCTCCCGCTCATTGGATCTGTAAAGATAATCAAACATGATGCATCGACAATTTTAGATACAATTGCCACTTCCGTTGTTTTAGGGTCAGTGGAATGAGTCAAAGGTCACAGGGGTCAAGGTCTGGGCGATGTGCTGAAGGTAACCTATATTCCAGACAAAGAGGAAAGCTCTAACTCTGTATTAGTTTGGCATCAGACCTAAGATCTAATGGTGAATAAATTAATGCATGTTCTAATGCAATGCTAGTTCATAGAAGGCATCTCATTAGTATAATCACTTGAAGGATCAATGAGCTGGCATTAGCAACACTACTGTTGGCCAACCATCTCCTAAGAGATCTGTGGTGACTTTGTCACCTGCAGAATACCTCATGTTAACATTTCAGAACCATGGACAGCTATTATAGCTGTGTTCAGTTTCCAACCTTCAGCACTACAGGGCAATGGACTGGGACCATCAGCCATATTAGAATTTTTTCCCTTTAGAATTGTAAATAGTCGACACCACCTAAGGGCTCTCTGAGACTTCTGGACAGACCACTGGAGAAATAACACACTATGATTAAACATGAGGTGAATAAAGTATACTAATTTATGTCAGTTGTTGTAGGTCCCTTATTAGAAGCCTAGGAAGCATTGACCGTGAGTCACTGGCTTTAGACTGCGATTTCAAATTATTCACACACATTCAATCATACAACACAAATGTGATTCTCTTTTACAGTATAGAAACAAACCATGATAGTGGATGGAGAATGGATCAACTTGACCTGTTTATAGCTCCCTCAGATCAGTCCTATAGGATCCAGTTGTTTGGTGGAAGTGCAAGTGTGATTTCCCCAGACCCTGCTCTCCAGAGACGCCCCGCTCCCCTGCCATCTCTCTGAGCCCGGCTGGTTAAATGGACAGGTCATTCATTCCCTGCTGCCTTTCAATCTCCCCTCCCTAGATGGGCCCTCACTGCCTTAAAGGCCACATTTCCCTGCCCATTATCTACAAGTCACAGGGAATATCTCAGCGCACTGCAGAATGATAACCCAATCAACACCATTGTAATCATCATAACCCAATCAACACAGTCGGAATCATCATAACCCAATCAGCATCTCTATACCAACACCAGTGAGCTACAGATGTAGGATCTTAATTTGAGCCAGTTTGCTACTGCAGGAAAATAATCCTGCACCAACAGGAAATGTGAATTATTATGTGGATTAGAATTAATGGACATTTGACATAATTTTCATGAGGGGAAATCAAGTATGAAATTTCTAAGTGAAATTTACAAACTTCAGAAGCCTTTTTGAACCTCAAATAAATTACAAGTTTTAAATGTCCTGCAACAGGGTGATCAAATTAAGATCCTACATCTGTAGAGGCATCATCTAAGTGAGTCAAATGAAATGGGTGCCACCTCCAAGAGCCTACATGACAGGCCATAGAGCTGTGTGCTGGGAATGAGAGATGATCAGAGTGTGCATTAAGACTTGTCTGTGTTGATGACGGTGGTCCTGACTGGGCCGGTTAACAGTGTTATTAATAATCCTATGATCTATGAGCTTGTCTGATGTCAGTCAGCCATTAGAGACTTGCCTCTATGTTCTCCACACCTCGTTTCCTTTACGTCGGTGTCGGCAACGGCCAAGAGGCCCGTTCACATAATTGTGCGTTAATAGGCAAAGAGTGGTGGGGGTGAGGAGAGGGGGAGGAGGGGGAGAGAGGGAAAGAAGGGTTTAAAAGGCAGGGTCATTATTTACAGGGATGATTAGGTGCCTTGACTGACCCATGCCATGCAGCTCACTCACCGGAGTCAAATGATGGACAGATAGACGGACCAGAGATAAAGAGATAGAGCGAGAGCTGGAGGAATTAGAGACTTAGTAAGAGAACAAGCTTGTGAAACAGGGAGACTGCAGACAGATAGGGAGGCCAAAAGAGAACAGAAGAAAATATGAAGAGAGTAGACAGAAACAAAAAGAGTGAGAGGAAAATAGAACAAGGTAGGGGTGCTCTGACAGGATGTCTAGTGGGCAGAGCAGTAGCCTACAGGGTAGGGGTGCTATGTCTAGGAGGATGTCTAGGAGGCAGAGCGGTAGCCTACAGACAGAGTCAAGTGAAGAGGACATTTTAAAGGGCCTAATCGGAGCGGAATGAGCCATGAGAGGAGGGAGGAACTAACGAACACTGACTAGCAGGTCTCCCCTGACCTCTCTCTAACTCCCTCTCTCCCACCTCTACTTTCCCCCCTTCATTTCCTCACTTCCTTCCTCCCCGTCCGTCCTCCACTCTTTCCCTTCCATCTACAAACAAAGTTGCCCAGTGTTGACTGGACTCTGGAGGCTTCAACAGGACGGTGGGGGAGAGGGAAAGAAGGGGAGAGAGAGAAAGAGAATGAGAGAAAGAGGGGGAGGAGATTGAAGCAATTCTAATTTAAATAAACCCTTCGGCAGACTGAAACTGGCAGCAAGCTTCCCCTCCACGCGCCAGTGAAAGAAAGAGGAAAATGGAAAAGAGGGAGGGCAAAAGGAAAGGAGAGATAGATAGACGGATATAGAGATGTCTCCATGTTGGTTTGGTTATCCGCATGGGAGAGCTAGGGGCGGGGGACGGGGGTCGAAGGGAATAGGCTAAAGTGGAAAAAGATAGGAAGGTATATAGAGGGGAAAGAGGTGGGACAGGTAGAAATAATGGGTCCCAAAGAGAAAGGAAAATGGAGAAGATACAGGAAGTAAAGAGGTGGGGGGAAGAGAAGAGGAGAGAGCTGGGAAAAGTTAGGCGTTAAGGAAAGAACTCACTGTGTGTGCATGTGTGCGTGAGAGAGATTGGGAAATAAGGGACAACGACATGAGGTCATCCATTGGGAGACCTCCAATCCTGCTCCCTGTTTCAACCACACACACATTCAAACAGGGTCTCTCAGTGGTGGGCCGATCAGTCTAATTTCATCAAAAGTGGGCTTCAGTTTTTTGGCTTGTTGCCAGGACATAATGCTAGTCAGTCAGATTGTCTCCCCCTGCCCCAGCACAGCAGTGGCCCTACCTCTCTATCTCTCACTGGGCCACAGATCAACCACCTGGAAGGATGGTTCAGTACAGCAACTAGGCTGAACTATCATTAAAGTCTCACTTTTGAATGCCTGAGAGTAAGGACTGTTGGACAGTGATATCCTAAGGATTTATTTGTTCATGAAAAGTTTGTGGTTCGGGAAAAAACAGTCTGTTCAGTCATAAACAGTAATAAAAGAAAAACAGATGGAAAGAAGGCAAATGCCTTACAGCCTCACAGACATACAGTATATATTAAAACTATGAATGTAGTCTGTAGAAACCCAGAACCAAAGCATCCTGTTACCCTGTATTACATGAAGTATAGACTATCACCTAGCTCCATAAGAGGCACCAATCGAAGAAACAGGTCCTACGACATGCATGTAGACAAAAATGACAAGATACGATTACACAGTCCCGGAATAAAGGAGCATGTGCACATAGCGAGACACGCGAGTCTGTTAGTGTATATGCAAGGTATGTGGAGAGAGAGATCACCCCCTCCTTTCTTCAAACACACACACACCGAGAACTGGCTCTGGCTTCGGCGGCGCTGGAGTGGAGCGGAGACGAGGGGAGAACCATAAATCTTCATATAGCGGCTGTTTTGATTAATGCAGCCGAGTCGAGCTAGGGGGCTGGACCTATCCCATTACGGCCTAATGGAAGATGGAGCGGCGCTGTCTCCACCACTAGGCCCCTGTCATTTGTTCCACTTTGCAGTCCATTTGGCCGAGAGACTACAAGCCACTCCATCAAAAATATTTTCAGAGTTAATTTCCGCCCGCTTAATTCGCCTTGATTCGGATTGCGTATCGAATGGCAGGATCGATTTTCGCCTCGCGTCTAAATTAAATAAAAGAGGGGGGTATACTTTAAGTCTGCGTTTTCTTGCTTTTCTCTTTTCCATTTCATTCTTCCACCCATTTTTCCAACCATCCTTTACTGTTGGTTCCCCTCATTCTTTCCCCCTCATGCATCTCATTTCCCACCTCTCTCTTAGATTTTGATATGTTTGGGGAGGAGGAGGAGAAGGAGGGAGAGTGGGCACAGATCCTTGGGTGTAGTTACAGATGAAGGCAGACCTATTGAAAGACAAGTAGTTTAGGTTGATAGATTTATGGATTTGTCATAAATTATAAACGGACACAAATAAAGACACTCGTTTTGGGTAGCCAATGGGGTTAGTAGCATGATCCCACACTGAGAGTAGCATCATGAAATGGGTTGATCTTCGGTTAAATGTAGGCAGGTAGCTTATTATTAATAATACATAATAGCCTAATGCAAAAAATAAAAATACAAACAGATGCAATTTTAGGCAAATGATAGGCGAATAGTAGCCTAACCAAGACAAAAACAAAGTGGGAAATGTGTAAAGAGAATGGATGGAACAGGATGGTGGGGTATATTAGGGGCATCGGGGTGTTGAAGCGGCGAAAATAATAGGGGGAAAAGTACAAAAAAATAAATGAAAAAAGGTAAAGAGCGCAGTGACAAATTGGTCGAGTGTGTCGCGAATTCCCTTTCAGATTTAAAGCTGCGTGTAGCCTATCGTCATATCTTTCCAGAGTAATTTATTTTCTCATTTCTCCTTCAGTCTCTCTCCCTCAGTCTCTCTCTCAGCCCCCACACAGGCTCCAGTCACGTGCGATTGAGGAGGGGGAAAAGTCAATACAAGTCTCCAGCGACAACTGTTTCCCCCCCATCGGCCTCTAGCGTATCTAGCACTCTCTTCCCGGCTTCGCCTTTTATTTGTTTATTCGTAAAAGTTTATCTTTGTTTCTCCTTGTTTCCTTCCCGTCCTCTTTCTCTCTTCTGTCTCTCAACCTTTCCCTTTCCATCACATTGCTTGATTTATTCTCCTCAGCAGTCAACATTTAGATATTGATTTGATTCTTCCTCCTTCTCAACTGTTCACACTGAAATGAATGATTAGCCTAAATCCCTCTCGAGTCCAGAGGGGAAGTTCTTTAGAAATATGAACACAGGCATAGACATACATGGGGGTCACAGTTGATAAGGCCTCTGCTTAGCCCACCCTGAGGGGGTAAGACATGTCCGGATAGGAGGACTGATGACCAATGTCTCTACTAGTGATATGACCAGTGCACTCAACCCATCCTGATATCTGTGTCTCTATTTCAGACCCCACATCTGTTATTGTATGATCTTTAAGAAAAACTGCCTGAGCACAGAATAATGAAATCAAAACACAACACACACAGTCAACAACCCTCTGGTAAGAAACACACCGTGTCAATATTAATCATACTGACAGAAAGTCGAAATATGGCATCTGCCACACGCCATCTTCCCTCTCTCCTGTCTTTCTTTGTGGAGGAAGGAGAGATGGAGGGAAAGGCAGAGAGGGGGAGGTTTGGGGTGAGAGAGGAACGGGAAGGTGCTTTCAATGGAGGAGTTGGAGGGTCAGTGGAGAAGAGGGGAATTTGAAAGTGAAGGTATATGAGGTATAGGCCTAATGATGTATAAATGGTCTAGTTGCCTTGGTAATGTTTAATGTGCTAGTTTGAGTTACAGTGGGGAGAACAAGTATTTGATACACTGCTGATTTTGCAGGCTTTCCTACTTACAAAGCATGTAGAGGTCTGTAATTTTTATCATAGGTACACTTCAACTGTGAGAGACGGAATCTAAAACAAAAATCCAGTTTATCACATTGTATGATTTTTAAGTAATTAATTTGCATTTTATTGCATGACATAAGTATTTGATCACCTACCAACCAGTAAGAATTCCAGCTCTCACAGACCTGTTAGTTTTTCTTTAAGAAGCCCTCCTGTTCTCCACTCATTACCTGTATTAACTGCACCTGTTTGAACTCGTTACTTGTATAAAAGACACCTGTCCACACACTCAATCAAACAGACTCCAACCTCTCCACAATGGCCAGGACCAGAGAGGTGTGTAAGGACATCAGGGATAAAATTGTAGACCTGCACAAGGCTGGGATGGGCTACAGGACAATAGGCAAGCAGCTTGGTGAGAAGGCAACAACTGTTGATGCAATTATTAGAAAATGGAAGAAGTTCAAGATGACGGTCAATCACCCCTGGTCTGGGGCTCCATGCAAGATCTCACCTCGTGGGGCATCAATGATCATGAGGTAGGTAAGGGATCAGCCCAGAACTACATGGCAGGACCTGGTCAATGACCTGAAGAGAGCTGGGACCACAGTCTCAAAGAAAACCATTAGTAACCCACTACGCCGTCATGAATTAAAATCCTGCAGCGCACGCAAGGTCCCCCTGCTCAAGCCAGCGCATGTCCAGGCCCGTCTGAAGTTTGCCAATGACCATCTGGATGATCCAGAGGAGGAATGGGAGAAGGTCATGTGGTCTGATGAGACAAAAATTGAGCCTTTTGGTCTAAACTCCAGTCGCCGTGTTTGGAGGAAGAAGAACCCCAAGAACACCATCCCAACCGTGAAGCATGGAGGTGGAAACATCATTATTTGGGGATGCTTTTCTGCAAAGGGGACAGGACGACTGCACTATATTAAGGGGAGGATGGATGGGGCCATGTATCGCGAGATCTTGGCCAACAACCTCCTTCCCTCAGTAAGAGAATTGAAGATGGGTCGTGACTGGGTCTTCCAGCATGACTACGACCCGAAACACACAGCCAGGGCAACTAAGGAGTGGCTCTGTAAGAAGCATCTCAAGGTGCTGGAGTGGCCTAGCCAGTCTCCAGACCTGAACCCAATAGAAAATCTTTGGAGGGAGCTGTAAGTCGGTATTGCCCAGCGACAGCCCCGAAACCTGAAGGATCTGGAGAAGGTTTGTATGGAGGAGTGGGTCAAAATCCCTGCTGCAGTGTGTGCAAACCTGGTCAAGAACTACAGGAAACGTATGATCTCTGTAATTGCAAACAAAGGTTTCTGTACCAAATATTAAGTTCTGCTTTTCTGATGTATCAAATACTTATGTCATGCAATAAAGTGCTAATTTAATGACTTAAAAATCATACAATGTGATTTTCTGAATTTTTGAAAACCTGCAAAATCGGCAGTGTATCAAATACTTGTTCTCCCCACTGTAATTCAGTAGGAAAGGCCTCAACATAATGCTAATGGCATCCAAACTAGGGTTAATAGTGTAAAAAGCATAGAAGGAAAATAACCACAACGCAGTAAATACATGTTTTGTTTGGTTGATGTGGAAATCCCTTACAAGACACTTCCCTTTAAGAAATGAAGTGATTGAAGGCCAAGGTCTGAGGTTCAACAAGTCTCTAAAATTGAGATCCGAAGCCTGTCTGTCTTCAGAGTTAGAATGACATCAGGATCTACACATTGTCAGGAATTACACTTGTCAGAGCTCAAACAATATAGAACACATTCTCTGTCCCTCTACATTTCATCAGTCTTCCTGTTTCCCATGCTGCCCCAAATACATCCACTATCCTCTATTTATCCCTCAATCCTCTCGTCCTCTCCCATCTGCCTCCTCCAACTTCCCCTCTCCCTCTTTCTCCCTTCTTCTTTGGCTATACGGTGGCCACTTCTGTTGCCGCTCCTCCTTGCTCCTTTCCTCTACCCTCCTTTCTGCCCCTCTCTGTCCCCCTCCTCCCTCTCTCCCTTTCCCCTGTGATGAATGAGTCTGTCTGCTGGGTGCAGTTCATATTTACTGAGCAGGGGAGCGCACACTGTCAGTCTCTCTCACCATCCACATTTCTATCCCTCCCTACACAGACAGAGGGAGCAAAAGGTTACATGGGGATGGAAGAGGAGGGAGGCCACGGTCAGAGAGCCCGACAGCAGCGGCCGCGACAGATGCTAGCTGGATGGTACAGCTGGACAAGCCCATAATCAAGCAAAGATAAAGTGGTTAGCAGTTCCTGTTAGCGATAGCCCTGGAAGTCCTCACTACATACAATACATGTCCTGACTAGGAAAACCTCTGGAACCATATAGGCTATATAACTAAGGCCCTGAGTTTTTCTAGGTCAGATCTTCAAAACACAGGCCCTATCTATAGGCCTACATGCCAGTGTGTGAAACAAATAATTGGCAGAAATTGTCTAGGACAGAGGTTGTTATACTTTTTCAGCCTGCCCAGCAAACCAAAACTGTTTCTGTGAAAGTTCCCAGAACATTTGTTAGGTCGTGGCAAATGTTCTTATAACATAGAAACTGTCCAGTCGTGCTGATGACTATAGAATGTTTGTATAAAACATTCACCTGATGTTGCAAAAATATTCCTAGAACACATTTAATCTGTTCTTTAAAAGGTTCCCAGAATGTTTCATTAGGTCTATAGAAACAGTCTGGTGAGAACATTATGGGGATATCACAAAATATATGTTCTCAAAATACAGTTGTGTGGTTGATTCTACCAGTTGTGTGGTTGATTCTACCAGTTGTGTGGGTGATTCTACCAGTTGTGTGGGTGATTCTACCAGTTGTGTGGGTGATTCTACCAGTTGTGTGGTTGATTCTACCAGTTGTGTGGGTGATTCTACCAGTTGTGTGGTTGATTCTACCAGTTGTGTGGGTGATTCTACCAGTTGTGTGGTTGATTCTATCAGTTGTGTGGGTGATTCTACCAGTTGTGTGGGTGATTCTACCAGTTGTGTGGGTGATTCTACCAGTTGTGTGGTTGATTCTATCAGTTGTGTGTTTGAATCTTTTATGGTGCAAAAAACATTCACCTGATGTTACCAGAATATTCCCAGAACACATTACATCTGTTCTTTAAAAGTTCCCATAATAATGTTTTGGGTAATTAAAAAAAAACAAAAAACATTTTGTTATCATCTTAACATTAGATAAAACCATAACTTGAACTTGATGGGAATGTTCTGGGACCTAAATGAGAAATTCAGTGTTTTCCATGGGCCCAAGCTCATAAAAACATGCCCCCTTAAAAACCCCCTTTATGGGAACTTTTATGCAATTTTATAACAATTTTCAGCAATTCTACTAATTTTGCCATGGGATGGAGTGAAATCTTTTCAGTTTTAAAGGTAGACTCAGAGATATGACGTAGATGCAGAAGGTAAACAGCATTGTGGGTCTGTGTGCCCTCCATGCCCAGATGGTATTCAGCCTTGATTACTTCAACTTTAGATAAACTGGCTAGATTAATTTACCATGTAAAAATTGTTCGATGACATGACTAATTGAGTGACTGTCAGTGATTGACATAACAAGACGAAAACTGCTGAGGCACAACCAAATTTCAAAATTAAACCTTGTGTACTATTCTAACTCTCAACAGTAAGTTGAGAGCCCAGAGGGAGTTCCTAATAAATGTAAAAATATATAGGCTATATATATATATATTTTTTACTCTGACATGTCGCGATCCACCATTAACATATCAGTGGCCCACTTTGGGTCGCGACCCCACTTACATACCCACGTTGTTCACCAGCCTCCTCATAGCACTCTTTACCAAACAATTGAGTTGTTTTTTTCCTTCTTCTTTTGTGTAAACCAATAGTTTTAGGCGTCTTTGGACTTGTGAGAGAGTGAAGCGAAATAACTATTACCAGCTGCAGCCTATACCAAAGCCCCCCCAAAATACCCAGTTTCATCTACGCCTACACACCAGCGCGTCTCTCCAGAGTCTAACGGGATGTTTTGACCCGTATTCTGACCCCTTCATGAATGAGAGGAGTGGATGCGGGCCTGGTGGTGCCCAAAGGGACGGGCCGAGAGCGGCTCCAAAGCCCCCATAGAGCCACCCTCTCTTCCCACACACTGACCTCCAGGGCCAATGAGAGCCAAAACCACCGTACCACGACGACACCGGTGACATCGAAGCACCAACACGTACAATGTGTTCCTCTGCCAAATTGACAAAAATATAGACAGTAAATACGAGGAAAATTGGATACCTCAAATTACATCACCGAAAGAAAATCCCCCCAACTGGACTTTTATAGGATCCAATATGAGGTAATTCAATTTTCAGACTGCAACCTAAAAGACTACCAACTGTCTGTCAGGGGGACAGATTTAAAATGCTTTTGCCGTTTGTCTTTGGGATGTCGAAGGCTAAATAAATGTTTGGTTTCATGTTTCGATTTGTTGATGATTTGCAGTAGTATCCGCAATACTACCATCTATATTGTACTGATGAAATATAATGTCATTGCAGAGTCAGACATTCATAGAGTATACTGGAGCACCATAAATACAATGTATTTGAGGCTGGGGAAAGATAATGGATGGAAAATAAGAGCCATAGAGAGAAAAAATATATTATTGAAGGGAGGGAAGAGATGCATCATGCCATAATTATGTGAATATTATAGAAAATAGGACAGAATGTAGGAGAGAGAGGTTTGTCATTGGACACAATGACTGGTTCCAAAATAGGAAACACAAAAGCATTGGCTGTGTTGTCTCTCTCTACAGGTTCTAAAAGTAGTTTTAGACGAAAAAAACTGTGCTAAATAAAAGGGATGTATTCCACTTGTGGCATGTAACACTGATCAACATTATAGATACAAGAATACATGTAACACTGATCAACACTATAGATACAAGAATACATGTAACACTGATCAACATTATAGATACAAGAATAATAACATGATCAACATTATAATACAAGAACTGATCAACATTATAGATACAATAATACATGTAACACTGATCAACACTATAGATACAAGAATACATGTAACACTGATCAACATTATAGATACAAGAATACATGTAACACTGATCAACATTATAGATACAAGAATACATGTAACACTGATCAACATAGATACAAGAATACATGTAACACTGATCAACATTATAGACACAAGAATACATGTAACACTGATCAACATTATAGATACAAGAATACATGTAACACTGATCAACATTATAGATACAAGAATACATGTAACACTGATCAACATTATAGATACAAGAATACATGTAACACTGATCAACATTATAGATACAAGAATACATGTAACACTGATCAACATAGACACAAGAATACATGTAACACTGATCAACATTATAGATACAAGAATACATGTAACACTGATCAACATTATAGATACAAGAATACATGTAACACTGATCAACATTATAGATACAAGAATACATGTAACACTGATCAACATTATAGATACAAGAATACATGTAACACTGATCAACATTATAGATACAAGAATACATGTAACACTGATCAACATTATAGATACAAGAATACATGTAACACTGATCAACATTATAGATACAAGAATACATGTAACACTGATCAACATTATAGATACAAGAATACATGTAACACTGATCAACATAGATACAAGAAAACATGTAACACTGATCAACATTATAGACACAAGAATACATGTAACACTGATCAACATTATAGATACAAGAATACATGTAACACTGATCAACATTATAGATACAAGAATACATGTAACACTGATCAACATAGATACAAGAATACATGTAACACTGATCAACATTATAGATACAAGAATACATGTAACACTGATCAACATTATAGATACAAGAATACATGTAACACTGATCAACACTATAGATACAAGAATACATGTAACACTGATCAACATTATAGATACAAGAATACATGTAACACTGATCAACATAGATACAAGAATACATGTAACACTGATCAACATTATAGATACAAGAATACATGTAACACTGATCAACATAGATACAAGAATACATGTAACACTGATCAACATTATAGATACAAGAATACATGTAACACTGATCAACATAGATACAAGAATACATGTAACACTGATCAACACTATAGATACAAGAATACATGTAACACTGATCAACATTATAGATAAAATAATACATTATCAAATGGAATAGAGACCTTCTGATTCGGACATTCTGTGCTTATCTCTAGCTTGTGCCATTTAACAGCACTCAAGCTCTTCCTCCTGCCTGCCCCTAACTCAGAGACGGAAAGATTTCCTCCTGTATTCCCTGGCTGAAGCATCCATCGACAGCTAGCGGTTTCCCCCTGCTGCCCCGAGAAAGGAACTGCTTGTCAATTAGGACCCTTCAGTAACAATTCACGGGTGAACTCATCTGCATTAAGGCAGTTCTGGATTTCAAACTATGACACATCCGGCCATTACAGTACTAACCATAACAGAGACACACACTCACTCAACATATCTTCACACTAACACCTTTATCTGTGAGGCAGGATGCATTCTCTGCTGCTGCCCTGTGTGTGTACTCTGTTTTATTCCCCCACCACAACCCCTGATCATATTTGTCCATCTTCCTGCCAAACCAATGGAACATTCTAAATGTGTCTGCTGCACAATCCATCTCAATTTTCTAAATCTATTAACTTTCTTTGTGTGGCCTGCCTCCCCTAACGCCCGATCTTTAAAAACCGTGGTTGTTCAACAATTATGATAACTGCAACAGGGGAATTAGAAGATCCAGCCCATTTATCTCCCGGCTCCTCCTCTGCACAGACATGACGCGGCTAAATGAAAAATGGACACGGTTTAAAACATATTGATTCCAGCTTTAAACAAAGGTACACTCAATATTATTTAGCTCTAAATACATCTATGCCCGAGTGGTAGTTACAGCTACGTCCTCGTAATCACAGACGTAAAAATAATAGAGCAATTCCCTTTGAATTGACCCAGACAAGCTTGTTTGGGACCCTAGTCCAAGTGATGCATATTCAGGCTGTAAATTAATGTGTGAGTAAGGTTCCCAGGTGATGACGGTCTGGCTTACTTTAGGATACTATTAGGGACAAAAGTGTTTGTGGTCCTCAATGACCTGAGGAGTGGATTTAACACAAGTTCAAACGATGCAAGTGATTTCAAGAATGCACAGCAGCAAATAGCTTAGTGCCTTTGAACGGGGTATGGTAGTAGGTGCCAGGCGCACAGATTTGTGTCAACAACTACAACGCTGCTGTGATTTTCTCACTCAACAGTTTCCTGTATGTATCAATAATGGTCCACCACCCAAAGGACATCCAGCCTACAACAGTGGGAAGCATTGGAATCAACATGGGCCAGCATCTCTGTGGAACGCTTTCGACACCTTGTAGAGTCCATGCCCTGACGAGTTGAGGCTGTTCTGAGGGCAAAAGGGGGTGCAACTCAATATTAGTGTATATCAGCAGAAAGGAAGAGGTGAAGCGAGAGGGTTCACTCTCACAAAAATCTGTCCAAAATAAGCCAATGCATTTCTATGGGCTTAAGCTACCGTCCCGTGGGCTACCTTCCCGCCTTTGGGAAACTACTCCGGGCTGAGACATGAGCATCTCATCATTATATACAGATCTTTCACTTAAATCTATGGTTGTCTAGCAATGACCAACAACCAATTTGACAGAGCTGAGGCAAATGTTGCACAATCACAGGCGTGGAAAGCTCTTAGAGACTTACCCAGAAAGGGTGTGAATACTTATGTAAATGAGATATTCCTGTATTTAATTTTCAATACGTTTGCAAAAAGTTCTAAAATCATATTTCACTTTGTCACTATGGGGTATTGTGTGTACATGAGTGAGATTTTTAAAATATTTTTTAAATCAATGTTGAATTCAGGCAACAAAATGTGGAATAAGTCAAGGGGTATGAATACTTTCTGAAGGCTATATTCATTCCTAGCATCTATTAGGCTTACATTGTACAGAAATGTTAAGCTTCAAAACAAAACACATCTACATAATAAAATAATATATCAATATACCATTTTTTGAAATAATTTATTGCATTGTGCAAGGTTTGGTTAAACAGCCTTAACATTGTTCATATGTATTAGTCAATGTAATGACTTAGTAGATATCAAGTCATTGACACTTTCTTATAATAACAGTTTCCTAATCATTTAGAATAAATACAATGTAATTAATCAGTTATAACACTATTTATCAGACAGCAAGATAACACTACTATTTATCACACACACCAAGACAACACTATCAGTTAAAGTAGGTTATAGGTTCAGTACATAGGCTGTATAAAGAGTATTTGTTTCATGTATGTACTGCAGAGACCCAATCTGCTCACCTTCATAAGAAAAAAATTGTCATCATACATTCAGTAAAATAGTGTCAAGACTTTAGATATAGTACAGAACAGAGATAATTCACTCAAAATAGTAACTGACGTCTACCTTACTTTATTGCGCTATAATCACATCTTGACGTTTTGATGAATCATCTACATCTAACGCCATGGTAATTGGGAAAGTATATACATTTGTATTTTGTCGTGAACTATCCCTTAAATGTCCAGAAAACAAATCTGAAACTGCATGCAAACTAAACTCTGCCCAACATCTAGCTGTATCTAGTGGAGTGTCAATGTCTGGAGCTCTTGGACCTTTGAATTGATGCTTCCTACAGCTTGTTTGTCCGCTGCATTAGTCAGCCAAATACCCCCCTCCCCCCACCACCTCAGTGTTCTGGTGAAATATGGCTGATCCCCCAGGTAAGGGCTACACATTGGGAGTAGTGGAAAGGGTGAGTTACCCCCATAAAGCAATGAGTTTGAGAAATGCACGACAGTCAGGCAAATCATTATCATCAATCAGCGACACTGAGCCAGGTGAACAGAGAGGTGGTGGGTGCGAGCGAAGGTCCGGAGGCAGCGGGGGCAGGAGTACGGTCTCTCCCCAGTGTGGGTCCTCATGTGAGTTTTAAGGTGGCCGACCAAGCGGAAACTCTTGTCACACTGCTGGCAGGGAAAGGGACGTGAGCCATTGTGGATCCTCATGTGTTTGCCCAGATCCCCTGAAGAGGTATAACAGCCGTGGCAGACAGAACATTCATACGGCTTCTCTCCAGTGTGGGTGCGTATGTGTTTTGTGAGATCTCCAGACTGAGCAAAGCTTTTGCTGCACTCCGAACAGACGTATGGTCTCTCACCTGTGTGAGTGCGCTGGTGGTTCTTCAGATGTTCCAGTCGAATGAACTGCTTGCTGCACACTGTGCAGTGGTAAGGCCTCTCGCCGGTGTGTGAGCGCATGTGTGTCTTCAACGCCCCAATGTCTATCACCTTCAGGCCACACTCCCCACACTGGTGGCCTTTCTCATTGTTGTGGATCTTTAGGTGAAGCCTCAGGTTTCTCTTGATGGAGAAGTCTTTACCACACTCTGTGCAGTGAAAGGGTTTCTCCCCTGTGTGAGAGCGTAGGTGAATGGTCAGACTAGACTTGTATCCAAACTGCCGGTCACAGTGGGAGCAGGAGTACTGCTTTTTGCCAGAATGAGTGGTCATGTGACTCCTGAGACCCTTCATACGGGCAAAATCCTTCCCGCATTCCTGGCATTTGAATGCCTTAACTCCAGAGTGTATCAGCAGGTGTTTGCGTAAACTGCCGCTCTCAGAAAATCTTTTGCCACACTCCTTGCAGGCATAAGGCTTCTCTCCGGTGTGAATGCGCATGTGAATGTTCAGGCTCTGAGGACTACAGAGGATCTTGCCACACTCTGAGCAATGGAAGCCGACATCCAGACAAACCACAGGCTTAATGTCCTGAGGTTCAGTGCCCTCTGGTTCGTGACACTGGTGAGGTCCCAGTCCCCAACAATTCTTGAAGCTCTTCCCACAATCGGCACAACTGAGGTGTCCATTGGTGCTGACAACAGCCATTTTGTGTGAAAGCTCACAGTGGTTTTGCAGACTGCCCAGGTACCTGAATCTGCGGGCACACTGTGGGCAGGTGTAGAGTTTCACCGAAACCCTGTGGGGACGGGCAGGTTTCCGGGGAGTGGCAGAAGGGTGGATCTGGAGGGTGTGGATGCTAAGCAGCCGTGGGGTTTGGAACATGAGGCTACAGTGGAGGCAGCTGTGTGTTGGGACCGTCTCTGTTCCACTGCTCTTTGAAAAACTGTTTCTCAACATGGCCAGATACTCCTTCTGGTGGTTCCACTTGATGTGCTTCTCCAGGAAGGAATGGTCGGTGAAGGAGATGGTGCAGTATGTGCAAGGAAAGAACTGAGGAGAAGAGACTGAGGGAGAGTGGTAGAAGCAAGGGTTGAAAAAGACAAAGGGAGAATACTAGATGGTTATAATAAGAGTATTTTTGACCTGACTCGTTTTATTGTTATTATTGCTATTGACTGATGCACTGCATAGTTGAGGGCGCTAGCGCATTTCACTGCACCTTTTATACCTGCTGTAAACTGTGTATGTGACGAATAAAATGTGATTTGATTTACAGAAGAGAGACATGAAAACTAAAATAAGAAAGAATATAATTTCAAAAGTAAAAGAGAGTAGTCCTATATTTTCATGATGAATCTTAAATTCAAAGTCGATATCAAATAGCCATTTAGCCTAGTCAGTCAATATCAAATATTCAAGCAAATTTTAAGATTGCACAGATTTTAAAGATGGGTGTGTGTGTATGCGTACCTCTGTTGCTGTCAGTATCCCTCCTGTCTTCGGTGTCCTCATCTGTGTTTTCTTCACCCACATTCTCCTCCTTCATGAAACACACTTGAGTTTCTCTCTTAACCACCACCTTATGTATTTCAGAATCAGAATCATACTCCGCTTTTACCTCTACTGTTCCTTGGCTAATGTAAACGGAATCTGTTTCAGTCTTGGTTATGACGGTTCCAGAATCCTTGTGGAGTGCTCTAGAATCGAGGGAATGACTCTGTACTTCAAAGTCTGCTGGTTCCTCTTTAATTTGGATGGAGTTGGAAGTTACCCCTTTAGTGTTGGGAGAGGGAGCTTGGCTAATGTCTGGTTCTTCTCTTTTGCAGTTAACATCATCTGACTGTGTTTCACACTCCGTTTTGATGGGGTCTCGATGGTGTTTAGACCTGATTTTGTGTTGTTTTTTCGCAGATTTGTTCTTCATCTTGTTGACTAGTGTGTCTCTGCTAAGGTCAACACCTTCCCATTACCTTACATTCTGTGGAGAAAAGACCAGGTTTGATTGAACATCACCCTTATTATTATTATTTGCCTACCTCCTCATGCCTTTTGCACACAATGTATATAGACTCACTTTTTTTTCATTTTTCTACTGTGTTATTGACTTGTTAATTGTTTACTCCATGTGTAACTCTGTGTTGTTGTCTGTTCACACTGCTATGCTTTATCTTGGCCAGGTCGCAGTTGCAAATGAGAACTTGTTCTCAACTAGCCTACCTGGTTAAATAAAGGTGAAATAAAATAAAATTACAGAGAGCTACCAGGTATCATAATAACCCATCCAACATGTAAAAAGTAAGAAACCCAAATTCTGCATTAGCTATGCTGAAGTCTGGTTTAGTAACACTCTCAATAGCCTACTACTTCATAGCCCTTCATTGGGGCGGCAGGGTAGCCTAGTGGTTAGAACGTTGGACTAGTAACCGGAAGGTTGCAAGTTTAAACCCCCGAGCTGACAAGGTACAAAGCTGTCGTTCTGCCCCTGAACAGACAGTTAACCCACTGTTCATAGGCCGTCATTGAAAATAAGAATTTGTTCTTAACTGACTTGCCTGGTTAAATAAAAAATTACACCGCATTATCATCATTACCACGGTCAAATTGATAGCATGCAGTGTAACTTTTGGTTACAACCGAACTAGCTATATTTTTACGCCGTCGTTGGGTAACCTTTATACGCTTGCATAGTTGTAGCAAGATAGCCTAGCGTGTCTTTTAGCTAACGTTACCAGGAAATGCTACTTTGTAAGATTGTCACCCACCAAATGTAGTTATCTTGATTATGAAGACAACCACGAGAGGAAAAAGTTGTGTTTCTCGTATAAATGCTCACGGGAAAAAAAAGCAAGCTAGCAAAGTTTTGAAAATAGCTTTGCTAGCTACCTTATTTCTGATTGTTGTCATCTGAAACAGAGACGGAAGAGGAAGCGAGACATCCCACTCCCTAATTGTTCTGGTTCATCTACAGTCAATGAACCAAGCAGACCAGACCAAACTGCTAATGCATTGGAGAGCCACCACGTTAAGCAGACCGGAACTGAACATTTTATTTCAATGATCACCGGCCTGAGTGGGACATCTTTATTTATCCACCATCTTTGACCGGAAAGACGCTGCATTTCCTGGATTGTTAATGTCACGAAACCTGACCAATCAGGCAAAGGTCCCTGGGTCATGTGCAAAGATGAAGCGACTGATTCATTCTCGCCAAAAAGTATCTGCCATAGAGAACGATAGAAGCCTCTAGTGGCCAACAGGATGAATTAGCATGGCCAGCACAATTGAGGGATTCCACCATTTTAATGTAGCCAACTGGGTGGGATTTACAACTTCATTGGCTGATCACTCCTAGAGACCCTGTTGCAGTCATGTCCAACCAGGCCATCAGGAGGGATCAGCCAATTGTGAAGAAGAAAATTGACCACCTCAAAATGGAGATTACCGCAATGTCGCTGCCCATGCTGTCACAGACACTATAATCACAGATAGAGCAATGAGACAGATATTTTACTGGATGTGAAGCATCCGGTTGGCGTTTCTACGCACTACAAAATATGGTGAAGAGATGAAGACCAGTGGCCAGCAGTAGGAGAAGATGGAGCGAGATGGATATTGTCCAACATTCTGCAAATGTTCTAATCAATGAAACATTTTATCTCCATACAGTTTTCTGTTTCCAAAACTAGAATCCGTAACAGTGGACTGCATTTTGTAGACTTGACCCTTTGCCAAAGTTTTACAAAAATTGTGTTGTTTAGGAGTGCAAGGGCAAATTGAGTTATTACACACGCACACTTCACAAGGTAGGCGTTCCCTAATGGAAATATGCAAATAAATGCTAGAACGTGCCAATAGAATCTCACTAGCTCGCGCTTAGCTCTGCCCACCTCCTTGCTTGTTCTGCCCACTACGATGAATTTGCTCCCATTGGAAACGACAGGCTCTGGTCTATCTTGGATTAGTTATAAAAAAACATTTGCTGTAATAGCACATATACAAAGATGAGTCTTCTATCTATCTCTATGTTATCAGCACAGAAATGAAACAGTTAAAAGTACACTACATGACCAAAAGTATGTGGACATCTGCTCATCAAACATCTCATTCCAAAATCATGGGCATTAATATGGAGTTGGTTCCCCTTTTGCTGCTATAAGAGCAACATCTAGTGGAATGCCTTCCCACTCTTCTGGTGCCTTCCCACTCACTAGATGTTGAAACATTGCTGCAGGGACTTGCTTCCATTCAGCCACAAGAGCATTAGTGAGGTCGGCACTGATGTTGGGCGATTAGGCCTGGCTCACAGTTGGCGTTCCAATTCATCCCAAAGGTCTTCAATGGGGTTGAGGTCAGGACTCTGTGCAGGCAAGTCAAGTTCTTCCACACCGATCTCAACAAATAATTTCTGTTTGGACCTCGCTTTGTGCACGGGGGCATTTTCATGCTAAAAAAGGAAAGGGCCTTCCCCAAACTGTTGCCACGAAGTTGGAAGCACACAATCGTCTAGAATGTCATTGTATGCAGTAGCATTAAGCTTTCCCTTCACTGGAACTAGAGGGCCTAGCACAAACAATGAAAAACAGCCCTAGGCCATTATTCCTCCTCCACCAAACCTTAAAGTTGGCACTATGCATTCGGGCAGGTAGCGTTCTCTTGGCATCCACCAAAACCAGATTCGTTGATCGGACTGCCAGCGTGATTCATCACTCCAGTGAACGCATATCCACTGCTTCAGAGTCCAATGGCGGCGAGCTTTACACCACTCCAGGCTGTTAGGCTATGGAAACCCATTTCATGAAGCTCCCGACAGTTATTGTGCAGAGGTTGCTTCCAGAGGCAGTTTGTAACTCTGTAATGAGTGTTGCAACAGAGGATAGGCGATTTTTACGCACTACGTGCTTCAGCACTCATGTTCTGTGAGCTTGTGTGGCCTACCACTTTGCGGTTGCTCCTAGACATTTCCACTTCACAATAACAGCACTTAGTTGACTGGGGCAACTCTAGCAGGAGAGAAATTTGACGAACTGACTTTTTGGAAAGGTGACATTCTATGATGGTGCCACATTGAAAGTCACTGAGCTCTTCAGTTTGGGCCATTGTACTACCAATGTTTCCCTATGGAGATTACATGGCTGTGTGCTCGATATTTATACACCTGTCAGCAACGGGTGTGGCTGAAATAGTCAAATCCACTAATTTGAAGGGGTGACCACATACTTTTGGTGTATCTTTTGGTATCAGTTGCACCCTTCTCATTTTATAGCTTTATCAAAGCAGTACTTACTGTAATAGTGTTGTCAAATATTAAATGTGTCCATTGAATTAGCAAGATGACGGTTATTGTAACCAATATCTAAACTACAACGGAGGCTGGTGGGAGGAGCTATTGGAGGACGTGCTCATTGTAATGGCTGGACTGGAGAAAATAGCATAGGAACCCTAATCTAATTGGTAGAGACCATCACTGTCAAGATGTGGGAATGACAATGTGGCCTTCATGCTTGGCCCAATCATCTTCAATAGAATGAATGTGTTTGATTATTAGCAACTGAGACATGGTGCAATATCAAAACCAGTGCAGGCCATTGATGGCATATGGATTGACACAAATCAGTTATGACAGGCTGTTTAAGTGATTACTGTATAATTGATTTTAAAGTCATGTCTAATGTGCAATTACCAAACGTGTCCTCTTTCACATACTTTATTCACAGCAATCATTGTCACTTTTGTCATCCCCTGGCAGTAAGTCAGGCATATACAACCATCATCTGTGCATCACTTTTCCCTTGTTAATCAACTACAAAAATGTTATAACTGCCTTAATTTTGCTGGACTCCAGGAAGAGTAGCTAATGGTGATCCATAATAACTATAAAATACAACACAAAATCAAGAACCATGCTCAACTCAACAGTTCAAATAAGTCTTTGGGTGCAGGGTCCAAAAGGCATATAAACTAGAAAAGGAAAATAGGCATTCAGCAAAATAGTTTACGTTTGAATGTTCTTTAGTAGCAGCAGCAGCGGTCAGTTTGTTTGATATCTTTCGATGACACTGACAGCTTTAGTCAACGCTGACTGCAGTGCATGAGAAGGGTTGAGGTCTCCAGAGGAAGAATGAGAGGATGTGGACATGTGCACATGCTTACAAACAGGAGCTACACACTGCTTTTAATACATTACTGGCATCATGGGACCTTTTACTCCCTCTCAGTAGTTCAGGGAGTTTCCACCATCCGGTCTCAATCACTGTTGGAAGCAAACCAATTCAAAACACAGTTGGGCCGAAAAAAAACCCAAACTATTTACAGAAATATACAATCTATTACACATATGGATGCAATAAAAAAAGAGCACAATTTAAAAACATGTTTAAATTAATGTTACCTTGAATATAAAGTCCATTCTTCTCATAGTCTGGTTGGCAAACTGGTCAATGACCCTCTCATACCAGTGAGGATTCTTCTGCAATGATTTAAGAATTCTCCTTTCTATGGATAGGATTGCCAGGTTCTTGAGTCGCTCTTGTCCCATAGTGTTCTTTGTGTAGCTTTTCAGCCTCTTCAGACGAGAGAATCTGCTCTCCACGCCCGCTGACGTTGCCCCTATAGTTGCAACTAGGCACATGAGCCGGTACACCTCAGGCATCACTTCATTCAATCCACACCCCTTGAAATGCAAGATTCTGTCACACAGTTTCCGACTGTTCCCTTGAAGCTCCTCACCACAGTAGAACACTTGAAGCTCATTTTTCAGTTTTTCCATGTTAAAAAAACATCCATAGCTCTGGGACAGGCTTTCCATTGCATTTGCAGGGAATTCACTCCGGAATGACTCAAATTTCTCATCATCTAACAACTCCATGTATCTCCTGCTGTCCAGGCTTTGGAACCTCTGTGCTATTTGTGTCTTGATGTTGTCATGGATTGAATCATACAGTGATTTGTACGTCCGCAGTACATCCTGAGTGCCCTGCCTCCGCTTCCTTCTGTGCATCAACTCTGGATCATCTGTCATGTTCGAAGCCTTCTGATATATAGCACTAAATTCTTCTTCAGATTTGTGCTCCTCTATCTTGAGTAAAAGATTCTCAATCCTCCTCTTACAAAATTCTACATCCATGGCATTCTGTTGCACACTGTCAAAAACCACATCTGTGCAAGCAAATATATATTCAAAGGTGAGAAGTAAAAAAATAAAATGAAAATCTTCCAGCTGTGTCTTGAACCCATTTGCATCGAAAATCGTGTCATCATCCATGTTAGGATGCTCTGTGATACTTGTGAATGTGTCCAACAGATGCTCAAAGTTTTTTGCCACCGTGTTAACGGCTCTGGATGTGAAATTCCAATGTGTTGGTGCATTTTTTGGCAAACTTGCACAAGCGGCCTTTTCTAGCAGCATTCTATTGGTGGACTTACAAAAAAAAGTTGCGAAGCCACCCAGTGTGGCAAAGAAAACCTTAGTCTTGGGCATAGACTTCACGCTCTGGCTTAATACGGAGTTGAGGGGATGTGCATAGCAATGCACAAAGGTGGCGCTCGGCGCTACAGCTCTTACTTTTGCTTGCAGACCATTTAAATCAGAAGCCATTACAGCAGCGCCATCATATGTTTGAGCGACTAGTTTCTCCACAAAGTTAAACTCTGACATCTCCGAATTCACTAGATCAAACACAGACTGTGCATCTCGCCCAGCTGACACATCAAAGTAGCCCAAGAAACGCTCCTGGACACACCCCCGATCATCCACATACCTGACAATGACAGACAACTGCGAATGGTCTGTAGTTTCATCCATCTGCCATGAGAAAAATGGAGCAGCGTCAACCTCGCTTTTAATCTCACTTCTAATTGATGATGCGATAGCAGTTATCAAGTCATTCTGAATAGTTCTTGACATTCCAGTGAACACAGTTGAAGATTCCATATGCTGAGCAAGTAAAGCATCATACCGCGCGATTACCTCTGCCAATTCCCTGAAGTTGCCTTTGTTAGCGGAACTTTCCGTCTCATCGTGCCCCCTAAAAGCCAACTCTTGCATGCCTAAGAATGCAATGCTATCAATGAGGCGTTTGAGAACATCCCTGTTTCTTCGGACCTTTTCGTTGTGTTGCGCAGCTTGAATACGCAGGCCTTCATTGAGTGAGTGATTGGTACAATGACTCGGCTGTCCCAAAAGCTTGAGTTTCGCGTAGGAGTTGAGATGCTCCCGGCTTTCGTCATGCCGTTTAGCTGAACGGTCAATGTTCTTCAGGTCACTGAACCCCCCTTTAGCCCAAGGCTCAAACGTTCCAAAGAGCAGACAAGGCCAGCAATACAAGCGGCTTGATGAAAGACTACCTGTTAGCCATTGATACTTTTTATACCAGTTGGTATTGAACGCCCTCCTCACTTTGTCATCCTTCCTTATGTACTTGATTTCAGGCAGAGGTCGACCCTCTGTTTTAATTCGCACCTTTTCTGTGGACTCCAAAGAATGAAACGGGGTCTTCAACAAAAAATCCACAATGTTGTCAGAATTCGCAACCTGGCAGGTGTGGACAAGTAGCTGCTGTGGTGTGTGGAACATGCAACTGCAGTGGGGGCAGCTGTGTGAGGGAGAGTACACTAGAGTTTCTGTCTTAACCACTCTGATTTCAGAATCATGCTCAGTCTTCATTTCTGTCGTTCCCTGGCTAATGTAAACAGAATCTGTTTCAGTCTTGGTTTTGATGGTTCCAGAATCCTGGTGGAGTGCTCTAGAATCCAAGTGGCAATTTGATCTGATTCCGTTATGTTCCTCACTTGTTTCATGCACGTCAAAGTCTGTTTCCTCCTCTTTGATTTGGATGATGTTGAAAGTAAACCCATTACTGCTGAGAGAGTGGGCTTGGCCAATGTCTGAATCTTCTCTACTGGACTCAACATCATCTGACTGTGTTTCACAATCCGTTTTGATGTGGTCACGATGACTTCTAGTCATCTTGGTTTTATTGCGTTGCTTTTTCCCAGGTTTGATCTTAATCTTGTCGATTGGTTATTGTCTACACCTTCCTCTTCATTTGCATTCTGTGGAAAAAAAGACTTGATTTGAATAAACATCACCCTTGCAGAGACACCAGGTCAGGAATCAGCATGACAATCATCTTATCCAACACCACAAAGTAAAACAAACAGGCTGGTACATACTAAGGAGAGCATTTGGTTACAACATGCATTTTTACATAGCTAATCCATGGGTGAATAAATAGCAACGTTACTCTTTAGTCGATGGACCTTGTTTAAAGGGTGAATTGGCTCTGGAATTCAAAACAGTCAAATACTCATAAATGTGAATTGATTCTTAAATTGCAGTACGGTTCTAGAAACATAAATCCCTCTACTTTCATCTCACATCAAAATAATTTCACAAATGCAAAATATACACTTACTGTAAGCTAATTAGCACAGGTAGTCGACTGTCTTTCGTAAACAAGCGCTGTAACATGGAAATAAGGCCGTGTGGGGAACCCTAACCCTATAAAAAGGTGTGTATCAATTTAACCTGTTTTTTAAAAAATTATTTATGAAAGATATGAAAGATAAGGTCCTTATGCTTCCAAAACCGTACCGCAAGTGATGCGTGTCAAAATGTTCAGGCCGAGCGTCACTGCTCTTAACAAAAACTACCCACTACAGAAGACACTTTAGTCAAATGACTATTTTTGTGTAATGCAGAGTCATACACAGTGCATTCAGAAAGTACTCACACTCCTTTACCGATGCCACATTTTGTTGTGTTACAGACTACATTTTTTATTGATTCAATTGAGATGTGTCAATCTACACACACTACCCCATAATGTCAAAGTGGATTTTGTTTTGTATATTTAAATTATTAATTAAAAAAAAAGCTGAAATGTCTTGAGTCAATAAATATTCAACCCCTTTTGTTATTGCAAGCCTAAATAAGTTTAAGAGTGAAAATATGCTTAACAAATCACATAAGTTGCATGGACTCATTCCGTGTTCAATAATAGTAGTTAACATGATTTTTGAATAACTACTCCATCTCTGTACCCCACACATACAGTTGCCTGTAAGGTCCCTCAATCGAGTAATGAATTTCAAGCACAGATTCAACCACAACGACCAGCAAGGTTTTCCAATGCCTCGCAAAGAAGGGCACCAATTGGTAGGTGTAAAAAATGAAATAAATAAAAAAGCAGATGCTGAATATCCCTTTGAGCATGGTGAAGTTATTCATTAGGCTTTGGAAGGTGTATCAATACAAAGATTCAGGCGTCCTTTCAAACTCAGTTGCCAGAGAGGAAGGAAGCTGCTCAGGGATTTCACCATGAGGCCAATGACTTTAAAACAGCTGCTGAGTTTAATGGATGGATCAACAACATTGTGGTTACTCCACAATACTAACCTAAATGACAGAGTGAAAGGAATGAAGCCTGTACAGATTAAAAATATTCCAAAACATGCACCCTGTTTGCAAGTAATACTTAAGTAATACTGCAAAAAATATGACAAAGAAATATACTTTTTGTCCTGAATAGAAAGCATTATAAACTCAGCAAAAAAAGAAACATCCCCTTTTCAGGACCCTGTCTTTCAAAGATAATTCGTAAAAATCCAAATAAATTCACAGATCTTCATTGTAAAGGGTTCAAACACTGATTCCCATGCTTTTTCAATTAACCATAAACAATTAATGAACATGCACCTGTGGAACGGTCGTTAAGACACTAACAGCTTACAGACCGTAGGCAATTAAGGTCACAGTTATGAAAACTTGGGACACTAGAGGCCTTTCTACTCACTCTGATAAACACCAAAAAAAAGATGCGCAGGGTCCCTGCTCATCTGCGTGAACGTGCCTTAGGCATTCTGCAAGGAGGCATGAGGACTGCAGATGTTGCCAGGGCAATAAAATTGCCATGTCCGTACTGTGAGACGCCCAAGACAGCGCAACAGGACGGGCAGCTGAACGTCCTCGCAGTGGCAGACCACGTATAACAACACCTGCACAGGATCCGTACATCCGAACAGCACACCTGGGGGACAGATACAGGATGGCAACAACAACTGCCCGAGTTACACCAGGAACACACAATCCCTCCATCAGTGCTCAGATTGTCCGCAATAGCCTGAGAGAGGCTGGACTGAGGGCTTGTAGGCCTGTTGTAAGGCAGGTCCTCACCAGACATCACCGGCAACAATGTTGACGATGGGCACAAACCCACCGTCACTGGACCAGACAGGACTGGAAAAATGTGCTCTTCACTGACGAGTCACGGTTTTGTCTCACCAGGGGTGATGGTCAGATTTGCATTTATCGTCAAAGGAATGAGCGTTACACTGAGGCCTGTACTCTGGAGCGGGATCGATTTGGAGGTGGAGGGTCCGTCATGGTGTGTCACAGCATGAGCTTGTTGTCATTGCAGGCAATCTCAATGCTGTGCGTTACAGGGAAGAAATCCTCCTCCCTCATGTGGTACCCTTCCCGCAGGCTCATCCTAATTTGACCCTCCAGCATGACAATGCCACCAGCCACACTGCTCGTTCTGTGTGTGATTTCCTGCAAGACATGAATGTCAGCGTTCTGCCATGGCCAGCGAAGAGCCCGGATCTCAATCCCATTGAGCACTTCTGGGACCTGTTGGATTGGAGAGTGAGGCCTAGGGCCATTCCCCCCAGAAATGTCAGGGAACTTGCAGGTGCCTTGGTGGAAGAGTGGGGTAACATCTCACAGCAAGAACTGGCAAATTTGGTGCAGTCCATGAGGAGATGCACTGCAGTACTTAATGCAGTTGGTGTCCACACCAGATACTGACTTACTTTTGATTTTGACCCGCCACTTTGTTCAGGGACACATTATTCCATTTCTGTTAGTCACATGTCTGTGGCACATGTTCAGTTTATGTCTCAGTTGTTGAATCTTATGTTCATACAAATATTTACACATGTTAAGTTCGCTGAAATAAACACAGTTGACAGTGAGAGGACTTTTTTTTCTCCTGAGTTAATGTTTGGGACATATCCAACATCGCTGAGTACCACTCCTCATATTTTCAAGCATGGTGGTGGCTGCTCATTTTATGGGCATGCGTGTCATCTGCAAGGAGTAGGGAGTTTTTGGGGGATTATAAACATAATACAGCTATAAGCACAGGCAAAATCCTAGAGGAGAACCTGGTTCAGACTGCTTTCTAACAGACATTAGGAGCCAAATGTATCTTTCAGCGGGACAATAACCTAAAACACAAGGCCTAATCTACACTGGAGTTTCCTACCAAGACGACATTGAATGTTCCGGAGTGGCCTAGTTAGTTTTGAAAATCTATGGCAAGGCTTGAAAATGGCTGTCTAACAATGATAACCAATCAACATGACAGAGTTTGAAAACCTTTAAGAATAATGGCAAAATATTGTACAATCCAGGTATGCAAAGCTCTCAGAGACTTACCAAAAATGACTCTGTAATCACAGCCAAAGGTGCTTCTACAAACTATTTACTCAGGGAAGTGAATATTTATGTAAATTATATTTCTGTTGTTAATTTCCAAAACATTTAGAAAAACACTTTCACTTTGTCATTCTAAGGTATTGTGTGTAGACGGGTTAGGGAAAAAACATATTTAATCCATTTTGAATTCAGGCTGTAACACAATAAATGTGGAATAAGTTAAGGGGTATGAATACTTTCTGAAGGCACTCTGTGTGTGTGTGTGTGATATATATATATATATATATATATATATATATATAGCTCAGATGGAATGGAACTGAACTGAGAGTCATGGTCAAGGGCTAGCAAGATACAGTTGAAGTCGGAAGTTTACATACACTTAGGTTGGAGTCATTAAATCTTGTTTTTCAACCACTCCACAAATTTCTTGTGGCAAACTATAGTTTTGGCAAGTCGGTAAGGACATCTACTTTGTGCATGACTCAAGTAATTTTTCAAACAATTGTTTAGACAGATTATTTCACTTATAATTCACTGTATCACAATTCCAGTGGGTCAGAAGTTTACATACACTGAGTTGACTGTGCCTTTAAACAACTTGGAAAATTCCAGAAAATTATGTCATGGCTTTAGAAGCTCCTGAAAGGTTCATTGACATCATTTGAGTATTTCATTTGATGTATTTCAAGGCCTACCTTCAAACTCAGTGCCTCTTTGCTTGACATCATGGGAAAATCAAAAGAAATCAGCCAAGACCTCAGAAAAAAATGGTGGACCTCCACAAGTCTGGTTCATCCTTGGGAGCAATTTCCAAACGCCTGAAGGCACTACGTTCATCTGAACAAACAATAGTACGCAAGTATAAACACCATGGGACCACGCAGTTGTCACACCGCTCAGGAAGGAGACGCGTTCTGTCAAAAACTGTAATATCCTATGTTTGTAAATAACAGCTGGTGCACAAAATCTAAGGAAGTATCTAGATTTTTCTCACCTGAAGTAGAGTATATTGTGATAAATTGCAGGCCACACTAGTTGCCTAGAGAGTTTTCAGCTCTACTCTTCGTGGCTGTTTATTTACCACCACAGACGGATGCTGGCACTAAGACCGCACTCAGTCAGCTGTATAAGGAAATAAGCAAACATGAAACTGCTCACCCAGAGGCGGTGCTCCTGGTGGCTGGGGACTTTAATGCAGGGAAACAAATCAGTTCTACCAAATTTCTATCATATTAAAGGTGCATCCAGAGGGGAAATAATTCTAGATCACCTGTACGCCACACACAGAGAAGCGTACAAAGCTCTCCCTCGCCCTCCATTTGGTAAATCCGACCACAACTCTATCCTCCTAATTCCTGTTTACAAGCAGAAATTAAAGCAGGAAGCACCAGTGACTTGGTCTATTAAAAAATGGTCAGATGAAGCAGATGCTAAACTACAGGACTGTTTTGCTATCACAGAATGGAACATGTTCCGGGATTCTTCCAATGGCATTGAGGAGTACACCACATCAGTCACTGGCTTTATCAATAAGTGCATCGAGGACGTCGTCCCCACAGTGACTGTACGTACAGTGAAGGAAAAAAGTATTTGATCCCCTGCTGATTTTGTACGTTTGCCCACTGACAAAGAAATGATCAGTCTATAATTTTAATGGTAGGTTTATTTGAACAGTGAGAGACAGAATAACAAAAAAATCCAGAAAAACGCATGTCAAAAATTGATTTGCATTTTAATGAGGGAAATAAGTACAGTGTGGCAAAAAAGTATTTAGTCAGTCACCAATTGTGCAAGTTCTCCCACTTAAAGATGAGAGAGGCCTGTAATTTTCATCATAGGTACACTTCAACTATGACAGACAAAATGAGAGCCAGAAATCTTGCTTGTTTGTAGATGACCATATACTTATTTTCCACCATAATTTGCAAATAAATTCATTAAAAATCATACAATGTGATTTTCTGGATTTTTTCTCATTTTGTCTGTCATGAAGTGTACCTATGATGAAAATTGCAGGCCTCTCATCTTTTTAAGTGGGAGAACTTGCACAATTGGTGGCTGACTAAATACTTTTTTGCCCCACTGTATTTGACCCCTCTGCAGAACATGACTTAGTACTTGGAGGCAAAACCCTTGTTGGCAATCGCAGAAGTCAGACGTTTCTTTTAGTTGGCCACCAGGTTTGCACACATCTCAGGAGGGATCTTCTCCAAGTCATTAAGGTTTTGAGGCTGACGTTTGGCAACTCGAACCTTCAGCTCCCTCCACAGATTTTCTATGGGATTAAGGTCTGGACCTTAATGTGCTTCTTCTTGAGCCACTCCTTTGTTGCCATGGCCATGTGTTTTGGGTCATTGTCATGCTGGAATACCCATCCACGACCCATTTTCAATGCTCTGGCTGAGGGAAGGAGGTTCTCACCCAAGATTTGACAGTACATGGCCCCGTCCATCATCCCTTTGATGCGGTGAAGTTGTCCTGTTCCTTTAGCAGAAAAACACCCCCAAATCATAATGTTTCCACCTCCATGTTTGACGGTGGGGATGGTGTTCTTGGGGTCATAGGCAGCATTCCACCTCCTCCAAACACAGAGAGTTGAGGCCAAAGAGCTCCATTTTGGTCTCATCTGACCACAACACTTTCACCCAGTTGTCTTCTGAATCATGCAGATGTTAATTGGCAAACTTCAGACAGGCCTGTATATGTGCTTTCTTGAGCAGGGTGACCTTGGGGGCTTTGCAGGATTTCAGTCCTTCACGGCGTAGTGTGTTACCAATTGTTTTCTTGGTGACTATGGTCCCAGCTGCCTCCCGTGTAGTTCTGGGCTGATTCCTTACCATTCTCATGATCATTGCAACTCCACGGGGTGAGATCTTGCATATGGAGCCCCAGGCCGAGTGAGATTGACAGTTCTTTTGTTTCTTCCATTTGCGAACAATCGCACCAACTGTTGTCACCTTCTCACCAAGCTGCTTGGCGATGGTCTTGTAGCCCATTCCAGCCTTGTGTAGGTCTACAATCTTGTCCCTGACATCATTGGAGAGCGCTTTGGTCTTGACCATGGTGGAGAGTTTGGAATCTGATTGATTGATTGCTTCTGTGGACAGGTGTCAGTGGGCAAACGTACAAAATCAGCAGGGGATCAAATACTTTCGCCCCCCTCACTGTACATACCCCAACCAGAAGCCATGGATAACAGGCAACATTCGCACTGAGCTAAAGGGTAGAGCTGCCGCTTTCAAGGTGTGGGACTCTAACCTGGAAGCTTACAAGAAATCCTACTATGCCCTGCGACAAACCATCAAACAGGCAAAGCATCAATACAGGGCTAAGATTGAATCAAACTACACCGGCTCCGACGCTCATCTTGTGTGGCAGGGCTTGCAAACTATTACATACTACAAAAGGGAAGTACAAACGCGAGCTGCCCAGTGACACGAGCCTACCAGACGAGCTAAATCACTTCTATGCTTGTTTCAAGGCAAGCAACACTGAGGCATGCATGAGAGCATCAGCTGTTCCTGACGACTGTGTGACCACGCTCTCCGTAGCCGACGACAGTAAGACCTTTAAACAGGTCAACATACACAAGGCTGCGGGGCCAGACGGATTACCAGGACGTGTGCTCCGTGCATGTGCTGACCAACTGGCAGGTGTCTTCACTTACATTTTCAACATGTTCCTGATTGAGTCTGTAATACCAACATGTTTCAAGCAGACCACCATAGTCCATGTGCCCAAGAACACAAAGGCAACCTGCCTAAATGACTACAAACCTGTAGCACTCACATCCGTAGCCATGGAGTGCTTTGAAAGGTTGGTAATGGCTCACATGAACACCATTATCCCAGAAACCCTAGACCCACTCCAATTTGCATACCGCCCAAACAGATCCACAGATGATGCTCTCTATTGCACTCCACACTGCCCTTTCCCACCAGGACAAAAGGAACACTTATGTGAGAATGCTATTCATTGACTACAGCTCAGCATTCAACACCATAGTACCCTCAAAGCTCATCACTAAGCTAAGGATCCTGGGACTAAACACATCCCTCTGCAGCTGGATCCTGGACTTCCTGACGGGCCACCCCCAGGTGGTGAGGGTAGGTAGCAACACATCTGCCATGCTGATCCTCAAAACTGGAGCTCCCCAGGGGTGCGTGCTCAGTCCCCTCCGGTACTCCCTGTTCACCCACGACTGCGTGGCCAGGCATGACTCCAACACCATCATAAAGTTTGCAGATGACACAACAGTAGTAGGCCTGATCACAGACAACGACGAGACAGCCTATAGGGAGGAGGTCAGAGACCTGGCTGGGTGGTGCCAGAATAACAACCTATCCCTCAACGTAACCAAGACTAAGGAGACGATTGTGGACTACAGGAAGAGGAGGACCGAGCACGCCCCCATTCTCATCGACGGGGCTGTAGTGGAGCAGGTTGAGAGCTTCAAGTTCCTTGGTGTCCACATCAACAACAAACTAGAATGGTCCAAACACACCAAGACAGTCGTGAAGTCGTGCAACTCTCAATGTTGCAGCTGTAGAACCTTTTGAGGATCTCAGGACCCATGCCAAATATTTGTAGTTTCCTGAGGGGGAATAGACAGGAAACTACAAATATTTGGCATGGGTCCTGAGATCCTCAAAAGGTTCTACAGCTGCAACATTGAGAGTTGATTCACTGCCTGGTACGGCAATTGCTCGGTCTCTGACAGCAAGGCACTACAGAGGGTAGTGCGTACGGCCCAGTACATCACTGGGGCTAAGCTGCCTGCCATCTAGGACCTCTACACCAGGGGGTGTCAGAGGAAGGCCCTAGAAATTGTCAAAGACCCCAGTCATATACAGTCTGTTCTCTCTACTACTACATGGCAAGCGGTACTGGAGTACCAAGTCTAGGACAAAAGGAATTCTCAAATGTTTTTACCCCCAAGCCATAAGACTCCTGAACAGTTAATCAAATGGCTACCCGGACTACTTGCATTGTGTGCCCCCCAACCCCTCTTTTACACTGCTGCTACTCTCTGTTTATCATATATGCAGTCACTTTAACTATACATTCATGTACATACTACCTCAATTGGGCTGACCAACCAGTGCTCCCGCACATTGGCTAACCGGGCTATCTGCATTGTTTCCCACCCTCCAACCCCTATTTTACGCTACTGCTACTCTGTTCATCATATATGCATAGTCACTTTAACCATATCTATATACTACCTCAATCAGCCTGACTAACCAGTGTCTGTATATACCCTCGCTACTGTATATAGCCTGTATTTTTACTGTTGTTTTCTTTCTTTACTTACCCATTGTTCACCTAATACCTTTTTTGCACTGTTGGTTAGAGCCTGTAAGTAAGCATTTCACTGTAAGGTCTAACACCTGTTGTATTCGGTGCACATGACAAATAAACTTTGATTTGAAGATGCTGGAGGAAACAGGTACAAAAGTATCTATATCCACAGTAAAATGAGTCCAATATCGACATAACCTGAAAGGCCGCTCAGCAAGGAAGAAGCCAATGCTCCAAAACCGCCATAAAAAAAAGACAGACTACGGATTGCAACTGCACATGGGGACAAAGATTTCTCCAGAAAGTACAATGTCCTCTGGTCTGATGTAACAAAAATAGAACTGTTTGGCAATAATGGGGGTGCTTTGCTGCAGTAGGAACTAGTGCACTTCACAAAAGAGATGGCATCATGAGGGAGGAAAATTGTGTGGATATATTGAAGCAACATCTCAAGACATCAGTCAGGAAGTTAAAGCTTGGTCGCAAATGGGTCTTCCAAATGGACAATGACCCCAAGCATACTTCCAAAGTTGTGGCAAAATGGCTTAAGGACAACAAAGTCAAGGTATTGGAGTGGCCATCACAAAGCCCTGACCTCAATCCTATAGAAAATGTGTGGGCAGAAGTGAAAAAGTGTGTGCGAGCAAAGAGGCCTACAAACCTGACTCAGTTACACCAGCTCTGTCAGGAGGAATGGGCCAAAATTCACCCAACTTATTGTGGGAAGCTTGTGGAAGGCTACCCAAAAAGTTTGACCAAAGTTAAACAATGTAAAGGCAATGCTACCAAATAGTAACTGAGTGTATATAAACTTCTGACCCACTGGGAATGTGATGAAAGAAAAGAAAGCTGAAAGAAATAATTGACTCTACTATTATTCTGACATTTCACATTCTTAAAATAAAGTGGTGATCCTAACTGACCTATGACAGGGAATTTTTACTAGGATTAAATGTCAGGAATTGTGAAAAACTGAGTTTAAATGTATTTGGCTTACAAGGTGTATGTAAACTTCTGACTTCAACTGTAGATACTACAGAGTAAACAAAATACTAGGCTGGTGGAAACACAATTCTGCCTTAGTAAACAGACTTATGGTTTTGTTTTCGACATACCTTAAATTGCACAACATTATCATCACAGTGCGAGTCATAATACCCATAAAACCTAGCAGTCAAACAAGGAAATGGTTCCAATTGTTTTTCCACCATACATTTTTCCCCATTGGGGATTTTAGAAAATTCATTATATAGGCTTTGTTTCGTGTAGGTTAACCCTGGCGTGACGTTTTGATAACCATGTGAATCTCTCTTGGACAAGGTGACTTTTACCAATATATTCACCTATATTTACCCCCTCCAAAATTAAATGTGTAGTCTTGCATATCTACTTGGACACTAATTAGCCATTTTTGGATCTGATAGTAAATAGAGCTGAATATATTGATAAAGGTCACCTTGTCCAAAAGAGATTTACATGGTTATCAAAACGTCATGCCAGGGTAAGCTTCCACGAAACACAGCCCTTATTTTAAGTGTTTCTTCAATTCCCTATGGGAAAAAATGTATGGTGGAAAAACGATTTGAACCATTTCCCAGTTTGACCGCTAGGTTCTATTGGTGTTAGGACACCTTGACATACTACTATCAAAGACAGTAGCACCGAGTTTCTGTACCGTCGCAAATCATAGGTTTAACATGCAGAGGAGAGCATTTGAAAACATCATACATTTTTACCATATAATTGGGAGGTTAGTTAAGTTAGCTAGGTTGCATATCTTTCTGGGTCAGACATGGACTCTCTTCGCCTGGCTAACGTTAGCTAACGTTAGCTAGCAAGATTAGCTCGATTGTAGATAATGTAAGCGACTTTACTACTCTTGACGACTAAATATCACCCACCAAATACTGATTGTAAAGATATTAACCATGAGAGGAACAAGTTTGTTTCTCGTAAAAAATACTCACGAATAGAAAATAAAGTTTCGCTACTCCGGAAGAAGTATGCGTTTCCTTACAGAGAAAGAGGCGAAGCGAGAGGCTTTACTCTCATTAAAATCTATCCGCGAGATAAATGTTTTGTTGTATGGAGTTCTATGAGTGTCGAATTCCGTGATGCCTTTTTTAATCAAATATAAGTTTCGTTATGTTTAGGTTGTTACAAATGTACGGATGTAAGTGGTTGCACGTGGCATTGCGGCAGCTAGGAGAAAAACGACTTAGTACTGCCTGTTGTGACCAAGTTTATCTGCCCCCTGATTGGCTAGAATGGTCCCGCCTGTCTTCCTTCATTGAGGGAGGACATGTATTTCCATTGCTTGAGCGGTCACTTGACTATCTTGTCAACATAATAGACAAGCTTTGCTTTTCTGCAGTTAAAACGTCACGGTACCTGACCAATCAAACAATGGCCCCTCGATTATATGCAAAAACAAAGAGGCTGTTGATTGGTGTGTATTCTTAAATAAATATTCATTTTCGCCAAAAGTATCAGTTTTGTATCAGCAATTTTTTGTCGCTATGCCAGTTCTGGACTCTAATCTTATTAATCAAGGACGAATTGTGGTCATTGTAATAACAAGAAGATAGTTATTGTAAGGCTAAAGCACCTGTTGTAAAGAAGATGGAGCGTACCCTTTTATTTACTGTCCTGATTCTCCATAGGCAGACAGGTTGACTCCCACACTAACAATGTTGCCCTAGGTCTGGGATTTCAGAAACAAATAGACTAAATTGGTGAATCAATCCTCTTCAAAAGCTTTCAAATTGTAATATGAAATGTACAACTTACTGTAATATCAAAACCGGCCACTGCAGGCCAATGATGGTTTACCAATAGAAAACTGGGAGACTGAAATGTATGTGATATGACTCTTATTTCAGCTCAAAGAAAACATACAAGAAAACCAGAACCACACAACAGGCATGGCATCTTTCACAGATTATAGCGGCCTTTATTGACATTACCATTTATTGTTATTAACACAACAAAGTCGGGCACAAAACCATCTTCTGTACATCACTGTTCTTTATTAAATAACTACAAGAGTAAAAGAGTTGACTGTATATAAATAATCTAATCATTCAGCAACATCTAAGCAGGTGACCAGAGAGGTGGTGGGCGCGAGCAAAAGTACGATGGCAGTGGGGGCAGGAGTATGGTCTCTCACCAGTGTGGGTCCTCATGTGAGTTTTAAGGTGACCGACCATGCGGAAGTTTTTGTCACACTCCTGGCAGTGATATGGCCGTGAGTTATTGTGGATCCTCATGTGTTTGCCCAGATCCCCTGAAGAGGTATAGCAGCCTTGGCAGACAGAACATTCATACGGCTTCTCTCCAGTGTGGGTGCGTATGTGTTTTGTGAGATCTCCAGACTGAGTGAAGCTTTTGCTGCACTCAGTACAGGTGTATGGTTTCTCACCTGTGTGAGTGCGCTGGTGGTTCTTCAGGTGTGCGTGTCGGAAAAATGTCTTGTCACACACTGTGTAATGGAAAGGCCTCTCCCCAGTGTGCGTGCGCTGGTGGGTTTTCAACGCAGCACTGTTTATGAACTTCAACCCACAAACCCCACAATGGTAGTTCCTTTCAGTGTTGTGGATCTTCAGATGCGTCTTCAGATAACCGTTGTCCGCAAAGTCTTTACCACACACAGTACATTTGAAAGGTCTCTCCCCTGAGTGTGTGCGCAGGTGAAGCTTCAAAGAATAACTGTATGCAAACCGCCTGTCACATTTGGGGCAGGATAAAGGCTTCTCGCATCCGGGCAAAATCCTTTCCGCAGTCTTGGCATTTGTTTGCAATGACTGCTGGCTTCTGAGAAGCTCTTGCCACACTCCTTGCAGACGTAGGGCTTCTCGCCGGTGTGTGTGCGCATGTGAATGCGCAGATTCTGAGGACTAGAGCAGCTTTTGCCACATTCTGAGCATGGCATGCCGATGTTCAGACAGACAGGGCCATCCTTAGGCTTAGAGTCCTCAGGTTTGTGACACTGATGAGGCCCAAGTCCCCAGCAATTCCTGAAGCTCTTTCCACAGTCAGCGCAACTGAGGTATCCATCGATGAAAGTAACAGACATTTTGTGCCAAACCTTGCAGTGAGTATGCAATCTGGCTATGTACTGGAAGCTGCGTTCACAATAGGGGCAGGGGTGGAGTTTCCTTAGCGGGGCAGAGGGGTGGGCCTGACAGATGTGGACGTGTAGCTGTCGTGGGGTATGGAACATGCAGCTACAGTGGGGACAGCTGTGTGTTGGGGCATACACAGTTTTACTTGTTGAGACATAGCTTTTGAACAAAGCCAGGTACTGCTTCTGGTGTTTGGTCTTTATGTGGTTCTCCAGGAAGTAACAGTCAGTGAAGGAGATGGTGCAGTGTGGACAAGGAAAAAATTGAGGAGAAGAGACTGAGGGAGAGGGACAGAGCAGTGGAAAGAAGGTAGAAAGAGAAAGATGAGAGGGAACAGAACATAGTTATGATTTCCTACATTTCCTCATTCAACAAAAAAATGCTTGAGTAAATGAATGTTCAAATGATGTTCAAGTAATCCCATCATCCATTTCAAATGCAGCGTTGAGGATGGACTGGATGTATGAACTATGCCCTACCTCCAACTGTCTCGTCTGGGTTTTCCTCCTTCACCAAACACACTTTAGTGTCTCGCAGAAGAGTCTTAACCACCACCTTGTGGATTAGAAAGACGAAGAAACCACAGTATGCATGAAGCAAAAGTCTAAATACTATTGTCTAGTTACTGTCACATGTTGGGAAAGACCACTAACTCTTCTTACATTAGACAATCTTGTTAGCGTCACCACAGGACTCCATGATATCTTGTTACATCCGGTCATTGGATTGGATGTATTTTGATGTTTGATGTGCTTCTTCTGGAAGGAAGGAACAGAACGGTTTGGTTCCTCTCCCATTCCCTGCTGCTCAAAGTCTGTTGGTTCCTCTTTGATTAGGATGGAGCTGTTACAAACCCCTTTAGTAATGTAGGGTGATTGGCTAATGTCTGGTTCTTCTCTATTGCAGTCAACATCATCTGACTGTGTTCCACACTCTGTTTTGATGGGGTCTGGATGGTGTTTAGTCCGTTTGGTTTTATTGTGTTGCTTTTCCCCAGGTGTGCTCTTCATCTTGTTGACTAGAGTGCTTCTTCGTTTGAATTCTGTGGGGAAAAGAGCAGGTTTTATTGAGCATCACCCTTAGAGCTATACCAAGCAGTGATCATATTAATAAACCATGCAACATTATAAGCCACAGGAAGGCCAAAAAGATCATCAAGGACAAGAACCACCCGAGCCACTGCCTGTTCACCCCGCTATCATCCAGAAGGCGAGGTCAGTACAGGTGTATCAAAGCTGGGATCGAGACTGAAAAACAGCTTCCATCTCAAGGCCATCAGACTGTTAAACAGCCATCACTAGCACAGAGAGGCTGCTGCCTATATACAGACTTGAAATCATTGGCCACTTTAATAAATGGAACACTAGTCACTTTAATAATGCCACTTTAACAATGTTTACATATCTTGCATTACTCATCTCACATCTATTGCATCTTAGCCTATGCCGATCTGACATTGCTCATCCATATTTGTATACATTCTTATTCCATTCCTTTAGTTAGATGTGTGGGTATTAGGCTTTTGTTTTGTAATTGTTAGATATTACTTGTTAGATTTCGCTGCACTCGCAATAACATATGCTAATCATGTGTATATGACCAATCCAATTTGATTTGACCAATCATCGGGTAATTGAAGAAACCACAGGTCTGCATGAACAATAAATGTAACTGCATACGTTTCTAACAGTCAACCTACCAGTAATAATTGGCCTATAGACGGGTTGGTTGTTTAGCAACAAAACCGACGCGCACACAACTAGGGCAAAACAAACCGGGGTGTCTTAAATTGTTGATAAAATGTAAACTATATTTCGTCTCCAATGTCTATTGAATACATAAATACATTTGCTGCAAAATGAGAACCTGTCTCTCAAATACATCGTTACAGTTGTTGGTTAGCTAGCTAGCTGAATTTAGCCATTATAGCATAGATGACGTGGCAACAGTTAAAACACCTCAAAAAACGACATTCTATCAAGAAACGAATAAAACGATATGAAACTATTCCCCACACGGCAGCTTCTAGTCATTGTTAGCTAGTTGGACATCCAGAATCAAAACAAGCGGAATTCTGCCCCATTGAAGCATCGTTTTCGTGGCGTTGTCAGCTAACCCTTCAATATGACATTAGCATTCATGTTGCTCCCAACCCGCTCAAGACATAAGCATAGCTCGTTATGGGATTATATTACAGGCAGCAAACTCTACTTATTGTTGCAACCAACTAGCTAGCTACTGTTTTGAGCTGCTAGTAGCCTAGTCTTTGTAAATGAGAACAACATAGCAAAGGCCAATTACTTTGTATCTTGAAATTCTCAATGATAGAATGGCACACAGCTTCGCTTCCTTTGCTGACGTCATAAAACGCTGCACTTTCTGGTCTATGTCCGCAACGTTCCACCACAGATAGAACAAGGTCGTCACTAGTTACAACAGCCACAAAGTCATAAACCCGCCTCTTTTGTACATTCTACCTCATTTAGCAGACACTCATATACCGTAGTGAATGCATTCATTTTTGTACCGTTCCCCCGTGGGAATCGAATGCACGTTACAAGCGCCATGCTCTACCAACTGAGCCACACGGAACCTATTTCTACAATTTCTCAAAAATGTGGGTTTAAACCTTAACCACACTGCTAACCTTATGTCGAAACCAATTTTGATTTTGTGGCTTTGGTAACTAGTGGAAATCATTTGAACAAGGTACCAGATGTTTTACCGGATGTATAAATCTGAAGCATCCGGTAGGAATTCCCACTTCACAACGTATATGATGAGAAGAAGCCCAGTGGTCTAGCCTGGCCACTGAAGTATAATAAGAATGAGCCTGATGACTTGCACTAAATTCTTCCGCTGCTCTGTCGTTTGCTACATACTTTAGTCCGAGACTCCCATAATTGAGGGGGTTTGTTGTGAAGAGGGGCACGAGTATCAAAGACAACAACATATTTTCAAACCACCGCTTTACCCAGGGAGAAAGCCTGCCACCTCTCATTGAAGCATAGACAGCGTTAAAATCACTAGATGGCGATAGCGCTGACGTCATCCACCTATTCCTATGGAAAACTCCCAATGTCGAATTTGAAGATGTAGTGAGATGGATTTTGGAACATTATGCTAATGTTCTCATTGACGAAACGTTTGATCTCAATACAGTTTTCTGTTCCCAAAACTAAAATCTGTTACCAACAGAGTGGACAAATTTTAGTTGATTTGACCCTTTCCCAAAGTAAAAAAAAAAAAAAGAAGTCGTTTAGAAGGAGTGGAAGGGCGAATTGGGTTGCTGGAGTGTTTACAGACATGTTCAATCTCTCCCTATCGTAGCCTGCTGTCCCCACTTGCTTCAATATGTTCACCATTGTTCCTGCACCCAAGAAAGCAAAGGTAACTGAACTAAATGACTATCACCCGTAGAACTCACTTCTGTCATCATGAAGTGCTTTGAGAGGCTAGTTAAGGATCATATCACCTCTACCTTACCTGACATCCTAGACCGACTTCAATTTGCTTACTGCCTCAATAGAGCCACAGAGGATGCAATTGCCATCGCACTGAATACTGCCCTATCCCATTTGGACAAGATGAATACCTACGGCAGAATGCTGTTCATTGTCTATAGCTCAGCCTTCAACACAATGGTACCGTCCAAGCTCATCATTAACGCTTGGGGCCCTGGGTCTGAACACCGCCCTGTGCAAATGAGTTTTGGAACTTCCTGACAGGCCAGGTGGTGAATGTAGGAAACAACACCTCCACTTCGCTGATCACCAACACAGGGGTCCCACAAGGGTGCGTGCTCAGCCCCCTCCTGTACTCCCTGTTCACCTATGACTGCGTGGCTACGCACGCCTCCAACTCAATCATCAAGTTTGCATACGACACAAACGTAGTAGGCCTGATTACGAACAATGACGAGACAGCCTACAGGGAGGAGGCGAGGGTCCTGGTGGAGTGGTTCCAGGAAAATAACCTCTCCCTCAAAGGAGAGGAAACAGCAGAGGGAGTGTAACAGTATAACTTTAGACCGTCCCCTCGCCCATACCCGGGAGCGAACCAGGGACCCTCTGCACACATTAACAACAGTCACCCACGAAGCATCGTTACCCATCGCTCCACAAAAGCCACGGCCCTTGCAGAGCAAGGGGAACCACTACTTCAAGGTCTCAGAGCAAGTGACATCACCGATTGAAACGCTATTTAGTGAGCACCACCACTAACCGTTTCACTCACCCCCCTTTTGACCTCCTCCTTTTCCGCAGCAACCAGTGATCCGGGTCAACAGCATCAATGTAGGAGTATAACTTTAAACCGTACCCTCACCCATACCCGGGCGCGAACCAGGGACCCTCTGCACACATCAACAAGTCACCCTCGAAGCATCGTTACCCATCGCTCCACAAAAGCCATGGCCCTTGCAGAGCAAGGGGAACCACTACTTCAAGGTCTCAGAGCAAGTGACGTCACCGATTGAAACGCTATTTAGCGAGCACAACCGCTAACTAAGCTAGCCGTTTCACATCCGTTACAGGAGCACACCCCTATCCACATCGACTAGACTGCAGTGGAGGTGGAAAGCTTCAAGTTCCTCGGTGTAGACATCACTGACAATCTGAAATGGTCCACCAATGCAGACAGTGTGATGAAGAAGGTGCAACAGTGCCTCTTCAAACTCAGGAGGCTAAAGAAATTTGGCTTGGCCCCTAAGACCCTTAGAAACTTTTACAGATGTACAATTGAGAGCATCCTGTCAGGCTGTATCACCGCCTGGTGCGGCACCTGCACCGCCCAAATCCGCAGGGCTATCCAGAGGGTGGTGCAGTCTGCCCTCCAGGACACCTACAACACCCGATGTCACAGGAAGGCCAAAAAGATCAAATGACATCAACCACCTGAGCCACGGCCTGTTCACCCCACTATCATCCAGAAGGAGAAGTTAGTACAGGTGTACCAAAGCTAGGGCAGAGAGGCTGAAAAACAGCTTCTATCTCAAGGCCATCCGACTGTTAAAAAGCCATCACTAGCCAGCTACCACCCAGCTACTCAACCCTGCACCTTCGAGGCTGCAGCCCTATATACATAGACATGGAATCACTGGCCACTTTAATAATAGAACACTAATTTAAATCAAATTTTATTAGTCGCATGCACCGAATATAACATGTGTAGGTAGACCTGTAGACCTTACAGTGAAATGCTTAATAGTCACTTTAATAATGTTTACTCATCTCATCTGTTTACTCATGTACATACTGTATTCTATTCTACTATATTTTGTATTTTTGCCACTCCGACATTGCTTGTGTTAAATATTTATATATTTTTGAATTCCATTCTTTTACTTTTAGATTTGTGTATTGTTGTGAATTGTTAGATGTTACTGCACTGTTGGAGCTAGGAACACAAGTATTTCGCTACAATAACATCTGTTAAATATATGTTTGTATGCACACCCGCACACAGTAGGCGGTCCCTAACGGAAAAAATGCAAATACTTACTAGAACGGCCAATAGGATCTCACTAGCTTGTGCTTGGCTATGCCCACGTCCTTGCTTGTTCTGCCCACTATGACTTATTTGTTCCCATTGAAAATGACAGGCTGTGGTCTATCTTGGGTAAGTTATAAAAATCTTCGATATTGCTAAAGATCCATACTATCCGGGTTCATTGGGACATCCCAACTCTGACTTTACCCCATTGAAGTTGAAATGTAAAATGGTTAATTAAGGAAAGGGTTAGGTAAGGGTTATGGTTAAGGTAGGGGAAGGGTAGGGTAGGGGTTAAGGTTACAGTTAGCGTTAGCGTTAGCGTTAGGGCAGGGACGTCCCAAGGATCACAAGTAGAACTACCCATTTCTGAACGGGGCAGAATCAAGATCGCCACGGAGATGCACCGTTTCGACTGCTCCTAGAGATTAGTTTCGGTACTACAGTTTAACTGACGCTCGGCCCAGAAATAACATTTCGAAACATGACCACATCGAGTCAGATTTGAAAATTCCTAATAAGACACTTTAGTCATAGCCTTTGTGCACAAAACATACATTTAATTATTCAAATAATTGTTGAGGCCGATTATTTTTTAATCACTCACAGACGAAATATTTACATTTTATATTCATCCAATGTCTGCCATGTTTAGGGATGACGTGTGATGTCGTCACTGCTCCCTGTGCACACTGAATGCTAGTGCGCTATGTGATGTTGGTCCATATAAACCAGATATAGACGGTCCATGAATCAGCGTATGCGAATGTGAGTAGATTACCTTGAAAACATCAGGCGGAAATCTTGGACACAGTCTCCAGTTATTATTATACCCAAAGATTATAGATATACTGACAAGATACATATCTCTTCGCCCGAACAATGGGAGTCGATGTCCACAAATCAGCACAGCGGGCTGTCTAGCTCCCGCCTATACTTTCTTTTGAATGGTGAATGCGTCTCATAATTGTAATCCTTTTTGAATATTCGACGAGGGTTTTGTTTAGTCAACCACCCGTATTTAACTGAGAGATGCTACGCTACAAGCCTCATAACAAGAATATGCATAGCCATCTTTTTACCATGATGTCAGGTGTCCTACTTATATCAGTACACTTCTAAACACTTCAGCATTACACGACTTCTATTCGATCAAATAAATATCACGTAGCAAATAAGCCATTAATTTTTATGTTGACCAATTTCTACACTCTCATTGACCTCCATACAAAAACTCAGTTTTACGAGGGTATGTTTGGCGGGGTGAGTGAAGGAGGCTTTGTTGCGAAATAGGAAGCCGATTCTAGATTTAATTTTGGATTGGAGATGTTTAATGTGAGTCTGGAAGGAGATTTTACAGTCTAGCCAGACACCTAGGTATTTGTGGTTGCCCACATATTCTAAGTCAGAACCCTCCAGAGTAGTGATGCTAGTCGGGCGGGCGGGTGTGGGCAGCGAACGGTTGCAAAGCATGCATTTGGTTTTACTAGCATTTAAGAGCAGTTGGAGGTCATGGAAGGAGTGTTCTATGGCATTGCAGCTCGTTTGGAGGTTAGTTAACACAGTGTCCAAAGAAGGGCCAGATACATACAGAATGGTGTCATCTGCGTAGAGGTGGATCAGGGAATCACCCGCAGCAAGACGGACATCGTGGATATATACAGAGAAAATAGTCGGCCCGAGAATTGAACCCTGTGGTACCCCATAGAGACTGCCAGAGGTCCAGACAACAGGCCCTCCAATTTGACACGCTGAACTCTGTCTGAGAAGTAGTTGGTGAACCAGGCGAGGCAGTCATTTGAGAAACCAGGGCTGTTGAGACTGCTGATAAGAATACGGTGATTGACAGAGCTGAAAGCCTTGGCCAGGTCAATGAGACGGCTGCACAGTACTGTCATTTATCGATGGCGCATTATGATATCGTTTAGTACCTTGAGCATGGCTGAGGTGCACCTGTGACCAGCTCGAAAACCGGATTGCACAGCAGAGAAGGTGGAATTCAAAATGGTCAGTGATTTGTTTATTAACTTGGCTTTCGAAAACTTTAGAAGGGCAGGATGGATATAGGTCTATAACAGTTTGGGTCTAGAGTGTCACCCCCTTTGAAGAGGGGGATGACTGTGGCAGCTTTCCAATCTTTAGGGATCTCGGGAGATACGAGAGGTTGAACTGACTGGTAATAGGGGTTGCAACAATGGCGGTGGATAATTTTAGAAAGAGAGGGTCCAGATTGTCTAGCCCAGCTGATTTGTACGGGTCCAGGATTTGCAGCTCTTTCAGAACATCTGCTATCTGGATTTGGGTGAAGGAGAAGCTGGGAAGGCTTGGGAAAGTAGCTGGGGGGGTGTAGAGCTGTTGGCTTAGCCAGGAGGAAAGTGTGGCCAACCGTAGAGAAATGCTTATTGAAATTCTCGATTATCGTGGATTTATCGGAGGTGACCGTGTTACCTAGCCTCTGTGCAATGGGCAGCTGGGAGGAGGGGCTCTTATTCTCCATGGACTTTAGTGTCCCAAAACTTTTTGGAGTTAGAGCTACAGGATGCAAATTTCCTTGATCACCTTTGACCTTTTTCAAAAGGAGGCAAGGAGAGGATGGAAGAGTTAGCTAACCAATTGAGAATGCCCCTATGTCCTCATTTGACTATCAAAATATGGGAATGATAGTGTAGCTAAAAACCAATTTATGCTTGATCTGCATATGTGGTCGGAGGCTTTGTATGGCGGGTGTGAGCCTCCAGAGGCATGCAGGGGCCAAATCAAGCTCCGTACCACATCGCTGTGCTCCTCTCACATTTTGTAACAATGTGGAGGGCTCTTTATAGCTCAGCATTGACATGATTGGTTGACGGTAGGTGGGGGCAGAAGGTCCTGTATAAACACAAACCTACTTACTTAAAGTTTGTTTCCTCTGACTACTGCGGCGGCTGCATCTCAGTAAATGCTATACTGCCACTGCAGATGGCGGATTGACCATGCAGACTTTAAGAGCTTGAATCAATCCTCTTCAATAGCTTGCATATTGTAATATGCAGAGTCAGACATGCTGCAATATCAAAACCAGCCAGTGCAGTCCAATGAATACTGGGAGACTGAAATGTATGTTGTATGACTCTCTTATTGGCTACGCACGCCTCCAACTCAATCAAGTTGGCATACACAAAAACACCAGAAACTACACAACAGAATATAGAGGCCTTTATTGTCATTAACATTTATTAGCATTACCAGGTCAGAGTCGGGCACAAAATCATCTTCTGTACCCCACTGTTCCCTTATTAAATAACCACAATAAGAGTAAAAAAGTTGATTTATATAGTCTAATTTCATCATTCAGCGACATCTAGGCAGGTGACCGGTGAGGTGGTGGGTGCGAGAAAAGGTGCGATGGCAGCGGGGGCAGGAGTATGGTCTCTCCCCAGTGTGGGTCCTCATGTGAATTTTAAGGTGGTTGGCCAAGCGGAATCTCTTGTCACACTCTTGGCAGGGATATGGCCGTGAGTTATTGTGGATCCTCATGTGTCTGGTCAGATCAGCAGAACAGATAAACCGTCGGTGGCATTCAGAACATTCAAATGGCCTCTCCCCAGTGTGGATGCGCTTGTGTTTAGCCAGATCTCCTGACTGAGTGAAGCTTTTACCGCACTCGGTACAGGTGTATGGTTTCTCACCTGTGTGAGTGCGCTGGTGGTTCTTCAGGTGTTCATGTCGAAAAAATGTCTTGTCACACACTGTGCAATGGAAAGGCCTCTCCCCAGTGTGTGTGCGCTGGTGGGTTTTCAATGCTGCACTGTTTATGAACTTCAGCCCACAAACCCCACAATGGTAGTTCCTTTCATTGTTGTGGATCTTCAGATGCAACTTCAGATAATTTCTGTAAGCAAAGTCTTTACCACACACAGTACATTTGAAAGGTCTCTCCCCTGAGTGTGTGCGCAGGTGAAGATTCAGACAGTCCTTGTATGCAAACCGCTTGTCACATTTGGAGCAGGAGAAAGACTTCTCGCCAGAGTGAATAGTCATGTGAACTCGGAGTCGCCCCATCCGGGCAAAACCCTTTCCACAATCCTGGCATTTGAATGGCTTGACCCCCGAGTGTATCATCATGTGTTTGCGGTAACTGCTGTCTTCTGAGAAGCTCTTGCCACACTCCTTACAGATGTAAGGCTTCTCGCCGGTGTGTGTGCGCATGTGAATGCGCAGATTCCGAGGACTAGAGCAGTTTTTGCCACACTCTGAGCATGGCATGCCAATGTTCATATAGACAGGGCCATCCTCAGGCTTAGTGTCCTCAGGTTTGTGACACTGGTGAGGCCCCAGTCCCCAGGAATTCTTGAAGCTCTTTCCACAGTCAGCGCAACTGAGGTACCCATCGATGAAAGCGACAGCCATTTTATGCCAAACCTTGCAGTGAGTATGCAGTCTGGCTATGTACTGGAAGCTCCGGGCACAATAAGGGCAGGGGTGGAGTTTCCTTAGCGGGGCAGAGGGGTGGGCCTGACGGGTGTGGACGTGTAGCTGCCGTGGGGTATGGAACATGCAGCTACAGTGGGGACAGCTGTGTGTGGGGGCATACACGGTTTTACTCTTTGAGACGTGGCTTTTCAGCATGGCCAGGTACTGCTTCTGGTGTTTGGTCTTTATGTGATTCTCCAGGAAGTAACAGTCAGTGAAGGAGATGGTGCAGTGTGGACAAGGAAAGAACTGAGAAGTAGAGACTGAGGGAGAGGGACAGAGCAGTGGAAGGATGGTAGAAAGAGTGAGAAGAGAGCGATGGGAGGAGAGAGGAAACAGAACATAGTTGTGATTTCCTACATTTCCTCAATCAACAATAAAATGCTTGAGTAAATATCTTTGCTGAAAATTAATTTCAAAGTTTGGTAAATTAATGTTCAAATGATGTTCAAGTAATCCCATCATCCATTTCAAATGCAGCGTTGAGGATGGACTGGATGTATGAACTATGCCCTACCTCCATCTGTCTCGTCTGGGTTTTCCTCCTTCACCAAACACACTTTAGTGTCTCGCAGAAGAGTCTTAACCACCACCTTATGGATTAGAAAGACGAAGAAACCACAGTATGCATGAAGCAAAAGTCTAAATAGTATTGTCTAGTTACTGTCACATGTTGGGAAAGACCACTAACTCTTCTTACATTAGACAATCTTGTTAGCGTCACCACAGGACTCCTTGATATCTGGCTACACCCGGTCATTGGATTGGATGTATTTTGATGTTTGATGTGCTTCTTCTGGAAGGAAGGAACAGAACGGTTTGGTTCCTCTCCAATTCCCTGCTGCTCAAAGTCTGTTGGTTCCTCTTTGATTAGGATGGAGCTGTTACAAACCCCTTTAGTAATGTAGGGTGATTGGCTAATGTCTATTTCTTCTCTATTGCAGTCAACATCATCTGACTGTGTTCCACACTCTGTTTTGATGGGGTCTTGATGGTGTTTAGACATCTTAGTTTTGTTGTGTTGTTTTACCCAGGTTTGCTCTTCATCTTGCTGGAGTGCTTCTTCATTTGAATTCTGTGGGGAAAAGACCAGGTTTTATTGAGCATCATCCCTTAGACAGCAATATCAGGCAGGGATCATACTAATATATCGAACCAGGGTCTGTAGTAACGCCTCTAGCTCTGAGATGCAGTACCTTAGTTTAGGGATCTCAAATGGTGCAGCAGTCTAACTAGCTAATGTCTTGAGCTGCTAGTATTAGTATTTTATTAGGATCCCCATTAGCTACTGCTAAAGCAGCAGCTACTCCTACATAACATTAATAGATAGGTACAGAACAACATACATTTTAAATTAGAATACACACTTTTATACAATTATGCCTTGGCATTCCATGCATAATGTAGTCACTACAACGGCAATACTGCGGCAATTAATTTCCCATATAGTGCCATCCTTTGCTCTACCGTTAAAAAAAAAGAAGCCGATTAATGCATGATCCGAAAATGTGGTCAGAGGCTCTATATGGATGGTGTAAAGCAATCCCGGAGCCTCTGGTGGCATGCAGAGGCCAAAGTGAGCTCCATACAGCACCGCCGTGCGCCTCCCAAATGTTGTAACAATGTGGAGGGCTCCATATAGCTCCTTCGCATTGACAGGGTTGGGTGACGGTAGGTGGGGATGGGAGGTCCTGTATAAACACAAACTCATTCCTTGACAACTTCCTTTACAACAGATCTGCGCTGCTCCGCAAAGCGCAATAAGTATACATGCCCTGACTTCTGCAGAGGCTTATCGTCGTAAATGCTGAACGGCCAATGCAAACATCAGATTGACCACGTAACGCCTTTAAACAGGTCCTGATATGCTAATCTAGCAGCATCCTCATGATATAATAATCTCACAGTAGAAGTGGTTTTGTAAACACCAGAGAGAATCTCAGAACATCATGGGTGTAATCATGTCCAACCACGAGTTTCTATTGGACAAATTCAGATAAGTCCCTCCCCGTTTCGTTCCTTTTGCTTCCGTTAAAGAAACGTTTTGCAACAGCATCAGAGTAATAAATAGCCCCTGGAACCGTCCTGTCCTTGATTCTCCCGTTTACGTCTATTCTATGTAATCCATAGATGCTACTGAATGCAAGTGCAACCAGATAGGGAGAGGCAAAACGAGAGCGTGTCTCTGCCCAAAATCTCTCCACGTTAAGCAGATAATTATTTATGTGAGGAGTTTTTGTATGGGGTCGGGGCAATGAGTGTCGAATTTAGTCAAGATAAAAAGGAAATTATATTTTTATACGTGTGGCTTATTTGATATAATATAAGTTCGGTAATGCTTAGGTTGTTACGAGTATACTGATATAAGTGTGATGCACTGACATCCAGGCAGGTTTAAGAAAAAACACTTTATACAAGAGTTGTCCCTGTTGAAATTCGAGACTGTTTTACAGGCGGCGGACGTCAACACCCCTCATAGAATATTCAAAAAACGAGACGTAATCCACCTATCTAAAGAAAGGAATAGGGGGGAGCCCGCCGTTATGCTCTGTAGACAACGAATCCCCATTGTTAGGGTAGAGACAAGCATCTCGTATATCCAGTATCTTTGGTGCAACACACGAACACGAAAATGAATAATCATATGGAGTTTCACCTTAGTCGTTAACGTGTAGTCTCGTTTTTGTTGATAAGAATAATACAGCAAAGGCTAACGTATTATTGTATATCTCGTAAATGCTCAATGATAGAAGGGCCAACACAGCCTCGCCTACCTTTGTCGACGCCATAAAAACGCTGCACATCCTAGTTTATGTCCTTAAAGTGCCTACTACACGTGGCCTTGACCAATCAGGTAATGGCTCCTCGATATGCAACGATTTGGAGGCGGTTTATTGGTGTGGATTCTTAAAGAAATATTCCTCAAAATAAATTATATTGGAAATGTGTTATGTTTATGATAATAAAAAGTTATTTTATTGCAATAATAACAGGCCTCTTCTGTCAAAATGTGGGAACGATACTGTACCACCAACTAAATGTTGCTTTGCCTGGAGTACCCTTGAAGTATACCATAATGTACATTTTACCAGTAGGCCTATAGTCTCATGAGTCTTCTCAAGTACCCCCAGAGGTCCTAGGCTTGTACCCTTAGTTGGGAACCAATACTGTACAGGACAAAGGAATATCAACACCACTACAAGCCAATGATGGTTCTTAGCTTATGGACTGGTCCAAATCAATTAATGACAGGATGGGTGGTTCTCTGTTCAAGTGGTAACCCTGTTAACCCAACTTAACTGAATTGACATTACTCTGGGAGTGATGTGGATTTACGTTAAAGGTAGACTCAACGATATGACGTACATGCACAAAGTAAACAACATAGCAGGTCAATTTCCACAAGAACTAAGTGCATTGAAGTGCGAGGCTAAATCTCTCTGCGGTTTTGGTCCTGGTGCTATCACGCTGTAATAGTATGAAGTGACCCATGCACATAGAGTAGATCAGAGGAGGCTGGTGGGAGGAGCCATTGGAGGCCAGAATCATTGTAATGGCTGGAATGGAACAGTATAAAACAAAAACATGGAAACCACATTTGACTCTGTTCCATTCCAGACATTCCAACGAGCCTATCCTCCTATAGCTCCTCCCACCAGCCTCCACTGGCACAGATACCACGTGAGAGCAGTCTTGCATCTCCCTCATCGCATTATCTGTGGTGCTGCTCGTGGCAGCTTCATTTTACTGAGTCTACCTTTAAGCACAAAACAGACGTGACAGTTTGTGAAATATGGCATCTTTATTGTCAGTCATCACCAGGAGTCGGCATACAAATCTCGTGTATATCATTTAAAAAGCGAAGAAATGAAGAAAAAAATACAGAAAAAGTACAAAACATAGTTCATTAAACAATGTAACTATAACCTAATGACGATCCATTATAACGTTAGAATTTCACAGTGGCAGAGTCATCTCCAAGTGATACCTATTTTTTATATTACCTTTATTTAACTAGGCAAGTTAGTTAAGAACAAATTCTTATTTTCAATGACAGCCTAGGAACAGTGGGTTAACTGCCTGTTGAGGGGCAGAACGACAGATTTGTACCTTGTCAGCTCAGCTCGGGGGTTACTAGTCCAACACTCTAACCACTAGGCTACCCTGCCACCCCTATGAATACAATGCGTTTCATTATATATGGTGTTAAATCAAAAAGGCAAATCATGATCATTTACAACATTAGGCAGGTGTTTCAAGAGATTTGGTTTGTGAGTGAAGCTGGAGAAGCAAGGGGGAAGGGGTATGATCTCTCACCCATGTGTCCTCATGTGGCATCTAAAGTGTTTCAGGTCATAGAAGCTTTTCCCACATTCTTGGCAGAAGTATGGCCTCAAGTTTAGGACTGCAATATTACAACCAGTGCAGGCCAATGATGGCTTATGGACTGAAACAAATCATGTGTTCAAACTGTTCAAGTGGTCTTTATGTAATTACATTTCATTTTTATTTTATTTAACTAGGCAAGTCAGTTAAGAACAAGTTTTTTATTTACACTGATGGCCTACACCGGCCTATCCCAGACAACGCTGGGCCAATTGTGCGCCGCCCTATGGGACTCCCGATCACAGCCGGTTGTGATACAGCCTAGATTCGAACCAGGTGTCTATAGTGACGCCTCCAGCACTGAGATGCAGTGCCTTAGACCGCTGCGTCACTCGGGAGCCCCATGAATCTAATATCATGTTTATAACAATACTAGGGGTGTGACCGTTACATAAATGCTCCTCTTCTTCCAAATCTAGGTATACACCACAAACACAAAGGAAAATAAACATCCCATCATCTTTTCAAAACATCATCAAATACTAATCACTAGGACAATCAGTCAAACAATCTTCTGTACATCACTGTCCCTTCAGTACATATTTAAAAAATATAAAATACAGGTTAAAAACAGACAAAAACGTAACTAACAATTTAATGTATATGAACATATTGGAGTATTGCTAAAGACATTGTGGTATCATAGGTCGATTCTGTGATATGGAGTTACCATACACAGTAGGGGTACAGTTCGGATCTGTTGTCCAGCATCGATCACTGAAGGGAACGAACCCCCCCCCCCCATATTCATAGGTTTAACTCATTTAAGTTGAGGACATCTAGACAGGTGATTGGAAAGGTTGCTCTTGCGAGCAAAGCAAACAAAGCAGTGGGGGCAGGAATACGGTTTCCCATTGTGGATTTTCATGTGGACTTTTACATGACTCTGTTCATAAAAGCTCTTCCCACACTCTTGGCAGGAGAATGGCTTTACATCACGGTGAGTGTGGGTCCTCATGTGCAGGGTCAGAGAACCTGAACAGATAAAACGGCTGTGGCATTCAGAACATTCAAATGGCCTCTCCCCAGTGTGGTGGCGCTTGTGTTTAGCCAGATCTCCAGACTGAGTGAAGCTTTTACCGCACTCTGTACAGGTATATGGTTTCTCACCTGTGTGAGTGAGATGATGGTTCTTCAGGTGTGAGAGTCTAAAAAACTTCTTGTCGCACACTGTGCAGTGGTAGGGCCTCTCCCCGGTGTGTGAGCGCATGTGTAACTTCAACAACCCAAGCCTTATGAACTTCCGCCCACAAACCCCACAATGGTAGTTTTTCTGGTTGTTGTGGATATTCAGGTGTGTTTTCAGATAACATTTGTCAGCAAAGTCTTTACCACACACAGTACATTTGAAAGGTCTCTCCCCTGAGTGTGTGCGCAGGTGAAGCTCCAGACTACCCCTGTATGCATACCGCTTGTCGCAATGGGAGCAGGAGAACTTTCTCTCACCAGAGTGAACAGTCATGTGATTCCTGAGAAGATTTGCCTGGGCGAAAGCCTTCCCACAATCCTGGCATTTGAATTCTTTGAACCCCTTGTGTATCAGCAGGTGTTTGCCTAAACTGCTGCTATTCGAGAATCTTTTGCCGCACTCCTTGCATTCATAAGGCTTCTCTCCAGTGTGGATGCGCATGTGAGTGTTCAGGCTTGTAGGAGTAGTGAGGATCTTGCCACACTCGGAACAATGGAAGCCGACTTCCAGACATATCACAGGCTTAGTGTCCTTAGGTTTAGTGCCCTCTGGTTCGTGACACCGGTGAGGCCCCAGTCCCCAACAATTCTCAAAGCTCTTCCCACACTCCGCGCAACTGAGGTGTCCATCGATGCGAACAACGGCCATTTTGTGCAAATTCTTGCAGTGCTTCAGCAGGGTGCCCAGGTAAGGGAATCTGCGGGCACACTGCGGGCAGGGGTGGAGTTTCCCCGGAACCCTGCGGGGATGGGCAGGTTTCTGGGGACGGGCAGAGGGGTGGGCCTGGCGGGTATGAATGTCTAGCTGTCGTGGTGTATGGAACATGCAGCTACAGTGGGGACAGCTGTGTGTGGGGCCATACACTCTTTTACTCTTTGAGACTTGGCTTTTCAACATGGCCAGGTACTGCTTCTGGTGTTTGTTCTTGATGTGGTTCTCCAGGAAGTAACAGTCAGTAAAGGAGATGGTGCAGTGTGGACAAGGAAAGAACTGAGGAGACAAGACTGAGGGAGTACAGAGATGGGTGGAAGGAAGGAAGGTAAAGAAGAAGGGTATGATAAGAGGAGAGAAAGGGGACAGAAATGTTATTTTCTGAAATCCTTGCTGACATTTAATTCACCCATTTAATCCTGTGAGACCCAATGATTTTTGCAACACTTGTTTTCTACAATAATCACTACATATTAGAGACTATAGAACACAACAAATGCTTCATCCAGATACATCTGGGTAGTGCTGAGCGATTAACTGAAATGTTGGTTATTTAATAAATAAAAAAACTAAATTACCGACGTCGGTTCAATTATTAAAATTCAATTTATTTTTATGCGAGCTCAATGCACAGTTTCTCTAGAGATTAATCAGATCAAGCCCGAACTCTGCAATGTAGTATGGAGTTGTAGTTTCCAAATAGTTTTGCAAAGAAAACATAGTAATTCACTACAATGACCATAATCAATTGCGTGCCTACTTGTCCGGTCCTTTTACGCCTGCTATGTAAAAGAGACATTCGAATGCACGATCGAGAGCAGTTGCTTCAAGAGGTATCTTTCCCTGAAAATACATGATCTAAGTGATTGATAGTTGGTAATCATTCAGTCATAAAAGTATGCCTTATTTACATTGAACTACTAAAACAGTGATTTTGTCAGAAAATAGACAGCAGCTCTATAGAGAGGAAATGATGACTTGGAATGTAATAATAAAGTCATAAGTGTAATACACAAATATTTTAAGTAAAGTAATGGGAATAAACTATGGTTAATAAGTGATAAGCAGTAATGGGCATCAAATTAACTTCATTAATTGTTATATTCCATGTTACAGCATTCAACCCACATAATGCATGGTGCATTTAAGGTTTTAAAACTGATCCAAACTGAAAACCATGAACCTCTTATTATTTTTAATTGAAACCGAACAAACCTCAAAAAGCACTAATCACTCAGCACTATATCTGGGTCACAGGAGATGAACTATGTAGTATTTGAGGGTTAAACTGCAGTATTGGGAGTAGACTGATGTATGAACACTATATCCTACCTCCCTTGTCTTCATCCCTCCTGGCATCTGTCTCTTCCTTCACCAAACACACTTTAGTATCTCTCCGAAGAGTCTTAACCACCACCTTATGGATTATATTGATGAGAAAACAGCACGCATTAACCAACAATCTAAATACTCGACTAGTTATTAACTGTCACATGTTTGGAAAGACTAACTCTTCTGACCTTAGACAATCTTGTTAACAGCACTAGAGGACTCCATGATATCTGACTACCAATGGTCGTTTGGTTGGATGTAGTTTGTTGTTGCTTGACATGCTTCTTCAGCAAGGAAAGTTTGGAACGGTCACCGTCCCCAATTTCCTTCTGCTCAAAGTTTCTTGGTTCCCGTTTTACTTGTATGGAGTTCAAAGTAACCCCATTCGTTTTGGAATGTTTAGTCCTCTTGGTTATGTTAACTTTCTCCAGGTTTGTTCTCCATCTAGTTGATTTGAGTACCTCAGCCTGGTTAACATTCATCTTTCTTTGAATTCTGTGGGCAAAAGACCAAGCTGATTTAACTCGAGAGCTAGACCAGGCCATCACACATCCAACACAAAAATGTAACATTAGGCTACATTATCAAATGTTCGGAACTAGCTAACAGGACTACTTATAAACAAACCAACAGCGGCGATCTATTGACATTACCATAATGTTGCGGGTTGCTACCATGTCAGAACGTGCATTTTATGGTATTTTATGGCACTAGCCTCTTTGCTAATGATATAGCAAGTTAGCTACTAGTCTGCACCGTAGACCTGTGTCTGCACTAAATTGACTTGTGCTAGCGCTAGGTAGCTAGCTAATAATGATCTTTGTTGATGAGAACAGAGCGAGCTAAAATAGCAAACCACCACCTGCAATTCAACGCTATCAACTGGCAAGCAAGAACGCTAACGTTAGATAACTTTTAACCCGTCTCACCCAAAAATTACCAAATTCACCAGGAACAGTTTTTATTTCTCGTTAATCTTCACGGATAAAACAGCATGGGTTTCGTACTGGCCGAGATTAAAACCAGAAAACAATTTACTTTAGCGGGGACAACTGGCCAATCAGGTAATAGCCAAAGATTAAGAGGCTGATGATTGGGTGTGTATCCTTAAAGGAATATTCCCGTGGAATCATGTACATAATAAATGGTAGTCAAAATGTAGGAATGATACTACCATAGATATACAATATAGATAGATATAGAGTTTATATACATACTCACTGGACAGTTATCTCCATCTATTCATTCAAAGACTTAATCATGGACACCTTACTGACAGTTGTGGCTGATTCGCGTGATGTATTACCTTCTTTTTTTATATATATATATATTTATTTCACCTTTATTTAACCAGGTAGGCCAGTTGAGAACAAGTTCTCATTTACAACTGTGACCTGGCCAAGATAAAGCAAAGCAGGGCGACATAAACAACACAGAGTTACACATTGGTTGAACAAAGAGACAGTCAATAACACATTTACATTTAAGTCATTTAGCAGACGCTCTTATCCAGAAAAATCTATATACAGTGTGTTCTTTCCCTTTGTGCTGTTGTCTGTGCCCAATAATATTTATATCATGTTTTGTGCTGCTACCATGTTGTTGTCATGTTGCTACCATGCTATGTTGTTGTTTTAGGCCACTCATTATGTGGTGTTGTCTCTCTTGTCCCGATATGTGTTTTGTCCTATATTTGAATCCCAGCCCCCATCCCAGCAGGAGGCCTTTTGGTAGGCCATCATTATAAATAGACGAGCTAGCTATTTACAAACAAACCACCAGTAATATCAGTGATTTATTCCCAACATGATCATAATGTTGCGGGTTGCTACCATGTCAGAAAGCGCCTTTTATGGCACTGGCCTCTTTGTTAATGCTGTAACAAACTATCTACTAGTCTGCACCGTAGACCTATGTCTGCACTATATTGCTCCTGAGTGGCGCAGCGGTCTAAGGCACTGCACCTCAGTGCTAGATGTGTCACTACAGACATCCTGGTTTGAATCCAGGCTGTATCACAACCGGCCGTGATGGGGAGTTTCATAGGGCGGCGCACAATTGGCACAGCGTGGTCTGGGTTTGGCTTGTGTAGGCCTTCATTGTAAATAATAATTTGTTCTTAACTTGCCAAGTTAAATAAAAAAAACACAATATATACAGTGCATTCGTAAACTATTCAGGCCGGTTTCCACATTTTATGTTTACAGTCCTATTCTAAAATGTATTGAATCGTTTCCCCCCCTCAATCTACACACAATACCCCATAATGACAAAGCGTAAACAGGTTTTTAGACATTTTTGTAAATGTATTACAAATAAAAAACTGAAATATCACATTTACACTAGTATTAGTATTCAGACCCTTTGCTACGAGACTCAAAATTGAGCTTAGGTGCATTGATCGTCCTTGAGATGTTTCTGCAACTTAATTGGAGTTCACCTGTGGCAAACTCAACTGATTGAACATGATTTGGAAAGGTCAGTACAGGTGCGTCAAAGCTGGGACTGAAAGACTGAAAAATAGCTTATACCTTAAGGCCATCAGACTGTTAAACAGCCATCACTAACACAGAGACGCTGCTGCCTACATACAGACTTGAAATCATTGGCCAATCGAACAAATGGACCACTAGTCACTATAATAATGCCACTTTAATAATGTTTACATATCTTTCACTACTCATCCCAGATGTATATACTGTATTTTATACTATCTATTGCATCTCGTCTATGCCGGTCGGTCATGGCCCATCCATATATTTATATGTACATATTCTTATTCCATCCCTTTACTTAGATGTGTGTGTATTAGGTAGTTGTTGTGGAATTGTTAGATCACTTGTTAAATATTTTTGTCAGAGCAAAATCCAAGCCATGATGTTAAAGGAATTGTCCGTAGAGCTCTAAAACAGGATTTGGTCAAGGCACAGATCTGGGGAAGGGTACCAAAAAAATGTCTGCAGCAACCCTAAGCACGCAGCCAAGCTAACACAGGAGTGACTTCAGGAAAAGTCTCTGAATGTCCTTGAGTGACCCAGCAGAAGCCTGGACTGATCCGATCGAACATCTCTGGAGACCTAAAAATAGCTGTGCAATGATGCTTCCCAAACAATCTGACACAGCTTGAGAGGATCTGCAGAGAAGAATGGGAGAAACTCCCCCGATACAGGTGTACCAAGCTTGTAGCATCATACCCAAGAAGACTCAAGGCTGTAATCGCTGCCAAAGGTGCTTCAACAAACTACTGAGTAAAGGGTCTGAATACTAACGTAAATATAATTTCATATTTTCAACTCTAAAAACCTTTTTTTGCTTTGTCGTTAAGGGGTATTGTGTTTAAATTGAGGAAAAAGTATTTAATCCATTTTAGAATAAGGCTGTAACATAATGTGGAAAAGTGAAGGAGTCTGAATACTTTCCCGAATGCACAGTATATACACACACAAACATACAGAGAGAGAGAAATAATACTATATGCTTGTCAGCCATGTTCAAATGTTTGGTAATGGAATAAATCACAACCAGTGCAGGGTTCCCGAGTGGCACAGCATCTCAGTGCTACAGGCGTCACTACAGACCCTGGTTCGATCCCGGGCTGTATCACAACCAGCCGTGAGCAGGAATCCCATAGGGTGGCACACAATTGGCCAGCGTCGTCCGGATTAGGCCGTCAATGTAAATAAAAACTTGTTCTGAACTGACGTCCCTAGTTAAATAAAGGTTTAATAAACAAAGAAAACGGCCAATGACGGCGTATGGACTGAAACAAATCATGTGGTCTCTAACTAATTCACTTAGATAAATATGTTTATAACAATACTAGACCATTACATAAATTATTTTTTCCAAATCAAGGAATACACTAAAAACACAAAGCAAAAAAACTGAAGATCTTTCAGAATGTATTATCACCTACGGATCACCAGGACAATCAGTCATGAAACCATCTTCTGTACATCAGTATATTTTATTTGTTGTTTAAAGAGCAAATAAAAAAATACAAAAACAACTAGTGTTTAAAACCTCTTAGACTTAAGGTCCCGTTCGGGAGACCTCTGTTGTTCTGGGACAGGTTCAGACCCTCTAACGTAGGATATGAAATCTTAGACCACTTGAAGCTGGGATGTCCCTTCTACCATTTCAATCACTCTTCCAACTCTCCAGCTCCTGGTTGAACCCAACATCACAGCCACTGACACGCCTGAAATGCTTTGCATCATAGCGCATCAGGAGTGCTTTCATCACAGTTAACCATTCAGAGATTGATTTAGAGCCAATAATCTAAAATAATTCAGATTTTAAAACAAAAAAGATGAATATGAAATGAAAGGAGAGTTCCTAAAGCCAATCTAGAGCTCTGTGAGACGTTCACAGCAATGGGGGCAATTATAAGTTATAAGGAACATGAAATCTTAGTAATTTTATAATTTATTTATGCTATATTCAGAAAGCAAGTAATTTCAAGCCTTATTCATACAATTTTGTTGAATAGGAAATACAATGAAACTTTATGCATCATATTTGTACTGTGTACTTGAGCTTGTGTCCTCAAAGTGACCATCTCAGTAATTTAACTTTTTTTTTTTTTAACCAGAAAAGTTAGATAAAACTCCTTTGAGTATACAGCATTACTAGTTATTGTTCATGGCCCTCATGATAACAACCTAATATACACTGAGCTCAAAGTATTGGGACAGTGAATTTTTGTTTTGTTCCTTTGGCTCTGTACCTCCAGCACTTTGGATTTGAAATGATACAATGACTATGAGGTTAAAGTGCAGATTGTCAGCTTTAATATTTGAGTATTTTTATCCATATGAACTGTTTAGAAATTACACCACTTTTTGAACATAATCCCTCAATTTTAGGGGACCAAAAGTATTGGGACAAAATCACTTGTGTAGTGAAGTAGTCAAAAGTTTAGTATTTGGTCCCATATTCCTAGGGACCAAATGATTACATCAAGATTGTTACTCTACTAACTTGTTGGATGCTACCATGATAACTAATAGTCCTGAATACATTGTGAATATCGAGTGAGAAAGAGTACAGACGCACACATATTATACCCCATGCTAACCTCTTACCATTACAATAACATGGGAGGTTAAGATATTGTCGGGGGGTATGATATTTATGCCTCCAACTTTCTCACTCATTAATCACGATTCATTCAGGATAATCCGTAATCATGGTAGCCACTAATATAGAAGAAAACATTCTAGTCTTATTTTTAATAAAAGTGACAATACATGATTTACCATTCATTTCTATTGGGCACAAAATACTCTGAAACACACCCAAACAAACAGCAAATGCATCCAGTCACAAGCTTGATTGTAAGCATTGCGTGCTAGGAATATGGGACCAAATCATTTAACGTTTCCCTTAAAACGGGCAGGGAATATGTTCAAAAAGTGTTGTTCTTAATAAACAGTTCACCCGCTATGGATGAAAATACCCCCAAATTAAAGCTGACAGTCTGCACTATAACCTCAGTCATTGTATCACTTCAAATCCAAAGTGCTGAAGTACAGAGCCAAAACATGTCACTGTCCCAATACATGGAGCTCACTGTGTGACCCACCTGGAGGACTGCTAAACCATTGTGGCGTTATCATAAACAGGGGAGCAACATTTCGTTAGCATTTGTGGTCACACATCCATCCCTGACAAGAGATCGGACTCCACTCCTATTAATTCATAAGAGTAACAGCTTCATAAAATGTGTTATGTTAAAAACATAGATCATTATCATTTAGGTTTATGACATCTAAGCAAGTATTTGGAGAGGTTGGACTTGCGAGCAAAGCTGATAAAGCAGAGGGGACAGGAATAACGTTTCCCATTGTGGATTTTCGGTGAGTGTGGGTCCTCATGTGCAGGGTCAGAGAACCTGAGCAGATAAACCGTTTGTGGCATTCAGAACATTCAAATGGCCTCTCCCCAGTGTGGTGGCGCTTGTGTTAAGCCAGATCTCCAGACTGAGTGAAGCTTTTACCGCACTCGGTACAGGTGTATGGTTTCTCACCTGTGTGAGTGCGCTGGTGGTTCTTCAGGTCGAGTCCGGCAAATTGCTTGTCACACACTGTGCAACCGGTGTGTGAGCGCAGGTGTATGTTCAGCACCCCAATCCTTATGAACTTCTGCCCACAAACCCCACAATGGTAGTTTTTCTGGTTGTTGTGGATCTTCAGATGCGTCTTCAGATAACATTTGTCAGCAAAGTCTTTACCACAGACAGTACATTTGAAAGGTCTCTCCCCTGAGTGTGTGCACAGGTGAAGATTCAGACTTCAGGAAAACTGCCTGTCGCATTGGAAGCAGGAGTACTTCCTCTCACCAGAGTGAACAGTCATGTGCTTCCTGAGGAGCGACTTCTGTTTGAAATCCTTCCCTCAGTCCTGGCATTTGAATGGCTTGACCCCATTGTGTATTAACAAGTGATAACGGCAAGCGCTGGTATCTGAGAAGCATTTGCCGCACTCCTTGCAGACATAAGGTTTCTCACCAGTGTGGATGCGCATGTGAGTGTTCAGGCTTGTAAGAGTAGTGAGGATCTTGCCACAATCTAAGCATTGGAAGCCAACTTCCAGACAGATCACCTGTTTAGTGTCCTTAGGTCTAGAACCCTCTGGTTCGTGACACCGGTGAGGCCCCAGGCTCCAGAAATTCTCAAAGCTCTTCTCACAGTCCGCGCAACTGGTGTCCATCGGTGCGAACAATGGACATGTTGTGCAAACTCTTGTAGTGCTTCAGCAGGCTGCCCAGGTACTTGAATCTGCGGGAACACTGTGGGCAGGTGTGGAATTTCTCCTGAACCCTGTGGGGACGGCCAGTTCTCCGTGGAGGGGCAGGTTTCTGGGGACGGGCAGAGGGGTGGGCCTGGCGGGTATGAATGTCTAGCTGTCGTGGTGTATGGAACATGTAGCTACAGTGGGGACAGCTGTGTGTGGGGCCATACACTCTTTTACTCTTTGAGACTTGGCTTTTCAACATGGCCAGGTACTGCTTCTGGTGTTTGTTCTTGATGTGGTTCTCCAGGAAGTAACAGTCAGTAAAGGAGATGGTGCAGTGTGGACAAGGAAAGAACTGAGGAGAATTACCTGAGAGTGAGGGATAGAAGAGATGGGTACGATAAGAGGAGGGAAAAGGGGAGACCATAATGATAAATGTAATTTTCCTCAATCAATAGTCCTTGCCGATATTAATATGAATGTTCCAGTAACCATCACCCATTTAAACTGCACTGTTGGGAGTAGACTGGAGTATGTTAAACAGTATGTCCTGCCTCCATGGTTGTCTTCATCCCTCCTGACATTCGTCTCCTCTTTCACCAAACACACTTTAATGTCTCTCAGAAGTGTCTTAACCACCACCTTATGGATTAGAAGATACAGAAACTACAAGTATGTATTAACAATCTTAATGATCTTACCACAATACTAGGCACATTAGAAAACGCTAATCCTACTTACCTCAGCCAACCTGGTTAGCACTACCACAGGATCCTTGTGGAGTGGACTAGAATCTGAATGATGAGTTGAACTGGTGCTCTTTGAGAGTGCTTGGGTACAATCTGATTCATCTCTGCTGGTGGAGTCATCACCTGACTGTGGGTCATGTTCAGTTTGTGTTATACCCAGTTTTCCATGGTGTTTAGTCCCCTTGATTTTTTGTGCAGTTTAGTTTTTGCACGTTGTTTCATCTTCATCTTGTTGACTAAAGTGCCTCTGATATCCTCCTTACTGGCATTCTGAGTGAAAAGAGCAGCAGTGTCAGTGAGCATCAGCCTTACCAAGACGAGCTAGACTAGGTCAGGGACCATAAGGAAAACTCTTCTCAAGGCACTTCAATATTTTAGTGACTTTTTCGTAGCAGTTTAGGAGACTGGTTAAGGTTGGGAAAATGCTCTCCTTACCGGCTACGAAAATCACTTTCTTTTTATGGCACTTTGATACAGTGTATCCCAGGACCATTACAGCCTATACACCCAACACTGCAGACTTAGGCTGCTAGGCAATGATGATAACACACAATTATGGATAATTAGCCAAAACTGTAATCATTCAACTAACAAGGCCAGTAGTCTTAAAATTACCATAAATTAATGTCCCAGGCATTTATTTGATTAAATCACTCTATATAATAGGCCATTATTAGAGACAGGCTTCTATTTGAGCAAGTAATCTACAATGAACAAAAATAAACACAAAAGTGTTGGTCCTATGTTTCATGAGCTAAAATAATAGATCCAATTTTCCATATGTACAAAAAGATTCTCAAAAAAAGGTTGCACAAATTTGTTTTACATCCCTGTTAGTGAGCATTTCTCAGTTGCCAAGATAACCCATCCACCTGACAGGTGTAGCACATCAGGAAGCTGATTAAACAGCATGAATATATTTACATTTTAGTCATTTAGCAGACACTCTTATCCCATAGTTTATTTCTCCGTGGGAATTGAGCCCACAACCCTGGTGTTGAAAGCACCCTGCTCAACCAACTGAGACACACGGACCATACACATCATTACACAGTTGCACCTTGAGCTGGGGACAATAAAAGCCCACTAAAAGGTGTGTCATACAACAATGCCACAGGTGTCTCAAGTTGAGGGAGCCTGCAATTGGCATGCTGACTGCAGCAATGTTAATGTAATCTGCCTCAAACATCCAACCAGTCTCACAACCGCAGACCGTGTGTAACCACACCAGCCCAGGACATCCACATCCAGCTGCAGGATTGTCTGAGGCAAGCTACTGGACAGCTGATGAAACTATGGGTTTGCACAACCAAAGAAATTCTGCAGAAACTGTCAGAAACCGTCTCAGGGAAGTGCATCTGCTTGCTTGTTGTCCTCATCGGGGTCTCGACCTGACCGCAGTTGGGCATCGTAACCGACTTCTGTGGGCAAATGATCACCTTCGATGGCTACTGGCACGCTGGAGAAGTGTGCTTGTGTCAACATGCCCCATGGTGGCGGTGGGGTTATGGTATGGACAGGCATAAACTACAGACAACAAACAGAATTGCATTTTATCAATGGCAATTTGAATGCACAAGGATACCGTGACGAAATCCTGAGGCCCATTGTCGTGCCATTCATCCGCCACCTTCACCTCATGTTTCCAAACAGCCCTACGACGTAAGGATCGGTACACAATTCCTTGAAGCTGAAAATGTCCCAGTTCTTCCATAGCCTGCATATGCACTAGATATGTCACCAATTGAGCATGTTTGGAATGCTCTGGATCGTTGTGCACGACAGGGTGTTCCAGTTCCCGCCAAGATCCAGCAACTGCGCACAGACATTGAAGAGGAGTGGGACAACATTCCACAATCAACAGCCTGATCACCTCTATATGATGTCACACTGCATGATGCAAATGGTGGTCACACCAAATACAGACTGTTTTCTGATCTACGCCCTTACCTTTTCTTTTGTATGTATATGTGAACAGACAATTCTGTATTCCCAGTCATGTGAAATTCATAGATTAGGGCCCAATTAATTTATTTCAAATGACTGATTTCCTTAACTCAGTAAAATCTTTGAAAATGTGGTATTTTCTTAATGCACACAGCTTTGCATAGTTGTTTAATTGCAGAATTGTTATAAATGTCTTCATTTCCTGAACTAGTGTTATCACTTACACACTAACGTTTTAGTCTTAATATGCCTCTTACATTTTTTACAATTCTTCGACAAATAATTATTTGAAAATACATTTTCGGCGATTATTACTTTCGCAGCTAGCAGTTTCTTACTGGCGATAAAAACAAGTCAATACTGAATCATTTAAACGTACCAAATCAAACATTAAACTAAGTAAAACAATTCATTTTAACCACTTAAACTAATTTAGACCTGACATGTGGACGCTCTGGCCGAGGAGTAGGGTTGATCCGAAACCACTTAAACTAATTTAGACCTGACATGTGGACGCTCTGGCCGAGGAGTAGGGTTGATCCGAGCCTTCTGAACTCACAACGGCAGTAAAACACCCAAGCTAACTGCCTAAAGTTAGCTAGCTTGCTAGTTACTTCCAGACATAAATGAGAGAACACCTCACTCTGACCATTTTACTTGACCTAGCAGAGCTGGTTAGGCGGTTTTCAGGTTATCCAGAGCGTTGGCGACTGTAACTGTGCTGCTGGAAACAATTAAATTAAATGTTTTGGCCGATGTTTACTGTTATGTTCTGTTAATTACTGATGTCCCCTTTAAGGATGGAGCACCCTTGGTCATGCGCAGTATTGTTCTATGTTATTCTGGTACTAACTAGTTTGAGTAAATGTGAAGCTCCAGTTCAATTGCTTGTATTCCGAGTCTTTCTTATTACATAAATAAGTACTAAGTGTTAAGACACTACATTTACCGACACCGGCCATATTCAACCGGTGTTGAGCGTTCGTAAATGCATCAGTTATTCTGCACTCTGGCACACACCCCGCTCGCCTCGCAAAATACATGTACACATACATGTTATTCAATCATTGCACCCGATAGCCAGAGCGAATTTACGAACGCCTATAGTCTTGTTGATAGATCGAATTCCCGATCTGAACAAGGCACTGTTCGTTCCTAGGCCGTCATTGCAAATACGAATTTGTTCTTAACTGACTTGCCTAGTTAAATAATAAAAGAGAATATAACAACTAGTCTCTCAACTGTCGCCTCCCTTCCACTAAAAATAAAACATGCACAAGAAGAGGTGTGTCATCTTTCTTGCACTTTTAATATTGGCACCTACTCCTCACCAGGGCAGTGTTCCCTTTAAAAAAAACAAGAGCAAATTAAAAATGTTTAAAAAAAAAGTGTTGAACACGTAAACAAATACAAGACAAGCACAATGTAACCAGTCTAATAATGCTTGTGACCGGACTCAAGCGTAGCTGAAGATAGTGTTACAATTTGCCTTAATTAGGTGCAATGCTACTAAAACAAGAAAGCTGTTATTTGTTATAACAACTAAGTTAAATCCTTCATTTGAAACAAAAATCCATTTAAACAGATATGAAATGGTGTCAAAAGTGTTGCTTTTCTTAATATGTTCTCCATAAGCCTCACAATAGGAAACAATACACAACAGGATTGTTAGTTGTAGGCCTGGAAGTTCAAAGGCAGAAGAACCGGAGGCAGATGAGCAGAGAAACAAATACAACAACCGATAAAGAACTATGTAACAGGTCCTGTGAATGAACATGCACAAATATATACTTAGGGTTATGAGTTAATATCAGACATGTAGCTTAAAAGCCTGCCATATATTAAGTTACAATTAATATTACTCATCATTACTACCATGATATAAAAAACATTGACAACAAGCATCACTTTTGAATTTTTCCTATCATGTCAATTCAATGTTGCACATCCTAGTAGACTGCGCCTTCTGTCTCTTGTTTTTAATGGTAATGGTTTTTAATGGTGTTTGATTGTCACCTTTTGGGGTATAAAGCACATGTTGGTTCCAACGCCAGTAGTTCATCCCTACTTTTATTGGTCATTCCAAAAAACGACAGTGCAGCAAAAGTCTCTTGTTGTCGACTGCACTCATACCTCGATAGCGGACGCAGTCAGGATGCAACTGAATGGTTGAGCTGATATAACGTGTAGTTGTAGTGCATTTTAGAGATAGCTGGCTTGGTCACGTGAAGCGTTTGAAATATAGCGATACATAACGGAATAAAAGACAATCAATATTGAAACAGTGTAAATACAGGTATGATCCTATCAACTTCAACAGGCTCTTATATAACTTTCTCCCGTATGGCCTTTTTCACATTACTCCCCATCTCTCTTCTAACCTCTTAACATGTTACTACCACCCCAACACATACCCCTCTCTCTTACCCACTTTCTTTTTTCCTTTCTCCCCCTCTTCTCTACATAGCCATGGTGGTGAGGTGCTGATGCCCTAACAGGCCTTTGCGCCCCCCTCCCACCCCGGGGTGTCCCCCTCCATTGCCGTGACCACAGTACTCCTGGAGATTCTGCCGTAGTGTGACCAGTGCGGACCCTAGGCAGGCGCGGTTAGGGGCCAGGATGCCCCCCGGCAGCTGGATGAGGACGGTGGCCACCCCGGCCATGCCGTCGTCCGTGGGCTCCAGGGTGATGGGCCCCACCTTGAAGGTGGAGTAGGAGAAGCCCATGAGCTGGGACAAGAAGGGGTCGGAGCGGCAGAAGTGCTGGTAGCCACTGTGGGAGGACGGGTGGTGGTGGTGCGAGGCCGTGGTGTTGGCGGTGGTGGGGACATAGTGGTGGGTGTTGAGGTAATGCAGGGGCAGGTGTTGCCCACTGTTGCCCCCTCCACCCAGGGTAAGGTGGTGGTGGACGGTGGGGCCGGAGCCTGGCTCGTGTTTGTAGGAGATGGCTCCAGCTCGCCCCCTCTGGCCAACTACAATGCCCCCCAGCTTGCCTGTACGTGCATGGGCCAGGGACACGGCATTGCCCCCCACCCCTCCGCCCCCTGTGGAGGGCAGGTAGATGAGCTGGGGCTCCTCTGGCTCCAAATAGACAGTGAGCTTGGCAAAGGGCCTGGACGCCATCTTGGTCATTTCCTGGATATGACGCCTCTGCTCTCGGCGGAAGTCCATGAACTGCTTGATCTTCCAGAGGAGGACGCAGACAGAGAGGAAGAGGAAGAAGCAGGAGAAGAAAACAGAGAAGAAGACGAACAGGTCGATGTGAGCCTGGTCTTGGCGGAGGAAGAGCAGGCCCTGGGACTCGCCCCGTCTCTCCTCGGTGCCTACACCGCGCAGGGCGATGTAGAAGCGGCTGGACTTCAGGGAGTGGACCTCATGGGGGAAGGTGATGACCACACGGTCACGGACACCTCGAACAATCAGTACCGTCTGGGGCTTCCACACCGTGATGTAGGAGATGAGCCCCTCCGTCTTGGCCTCCCGTACCTCCCTGTCCGCCCCCTGGGGCTTGGCGTGGAGCTGCAGGGGGGTGTTGGGGAGCATGGGCCCAGCCAGGCTGGATGAGGAGTTGGCATAGACCTTCAAAGGTGATGGAGGAGTCTCCTTATCCCCCCCGCCCGCCCCACCTCGGGCCGCCGACTCGTCCTCGATCTTGATGGCGTGGATGCCTGTGTGGCGGTCCACTTCTACGATGAAGGTGTCGTGGGAGTTGGACACGTACACCTCCACCTCCCCGAAGGTCACGTCGATGGTGACACGGATGTCAACGTTGGTGAACTTTGGCTGGGCAGCGAAGAAGACGGTGCGTCCCTTGGGCAGATTGCGGATGGTGGGGTCGTGGAAGCAATTTGTCTGAGAGGTGGGGTCGAAGCAGCACTCATTGTCCACATTGAACTGCCGGTAGCACTGGCGCCCGTTTACAGGTGTGCCGTTGAAGGAGTCTTTGCACTTGGCGCACTGCGTGGAGGATTCCAGAGAGGGAGAAGAAACAAGAAATACAAGTGCATGTAAGTACTGTGCTTATTGTCTGTATATGGATGTGATCTTTACAACCAGGAATATCAAGGTATCCTTCTTCAGAACTCCCCCTGCTGTATCAGTATACCTGCTTGTAAACTGTGTCTAGTGCCTGCACCATCCTATCCATACCTGTGTTCTGTAGCAGTCCTTCCTGTCGCTCTGCGGGCTGCTGAGGCAGGAAGAGGTCTCTGTGTTGTTCTGACATGGGCAGCCTGTGCCGTCATGTTCATTACACGTGTCCGCATGGCCATTACACTGACACCTGCAGGTGGGAGGAACAAAGAGCATTTCAGTTTTCTGTGAGATTCAGCCCTCCAAAGTGCTTTTTACAGAATCACACCTTCATCAAGAACACTCTTCTGAAGTGCACAGTTTGGAAATGGGCGCCAGAAGGAAAATGGCGGCGGAAGAAATGGCAGCAGTTTTACCGGCGCCCAACCAATTGTGCAATTATGTGTTTCTTTGTGTGTTATGTGTAATTAATTTTGTACATAATGTTTCTGCCACAGTATCTTACGGCAAAAAAAATGCTTCTGGATATCAGGACAGCGATCACTCACATTGGATTAGACAAAGACAGGACATACTCCGAACACCTGACAAGGCCAACATCCCAGTTATTGGCAAGAGGAAGAGACGCAGGTACAGAGGACACAGAGCGGGGTGCCTCGTAAGGATCTGCAGAAAGCGAGTGGGAAAGCTGCCCTTACCATCAATATTACTCGCCAACGTGCAATCATTGGACAAAAAATTATACGAGGTACGATCACGAATATCCTACCAACGGGACATCAAAAACTATAATATCTTATGTTTCACGGAATCGTGGCTGAATGATGACATGGACATTCAGCTAGCGGGATATATGCAGCACAGGCAAGATAGAACAGCACACGGGGGGGGGGGTCTGTGCATATTTGTGAACAACAGCTGCTGCACAAAATCTAAGGAAGTCTTTAGATTTTGCTCCACTGAAGTAGAGTATCTTATGATAAATTGCAGACCACACTATTTGCCAAGAGAGTTTTCAGCTCTACTTTTCGTGGCTGTTTATTTACCACCACAGACAGATGCTGGCACTAAGACCGCACTCAATGAGCTGTATAAGGAAATAAGCAAACAGGAAACCACTCACCCAGAGGAGGCGCTCCTAGTGGCCGGCGACTTTAATGCAGGGAAACTTAAATCAGTTCCACCTAATTTCTATCAACATGTTAAATGTGCAACCAGAGAAAAAAATTCTAGATCACCTGTACTCCACACACAGAGAAGCGTTCAAAGCTCTCCATCGCCCTCCATTTAGTAAATCCGACCACAACTCTATCCTCCTGATTCCTGCTTACAAGCAAAAATTAAAGCAGGAAGCACCACTGACTCGGCCTATAAAAAAGTGGTCAGATGAAGCAGATGCTAAACTACAGGACTGTTTTGCTATCACAGACTGGAACATTTTCCGGAATTCTTCCGATGGCATTGAGGAGTACACCACATCAGTCACTGGCTTTATCAATAAGTGCATCGAGGACGTCGTCCCCACAGTGACTGTACGTACATACCCCAACCAGAAGCCATGGATAACAGGCAACATTCGCACTGAGCTAAAGGGTAGAGCTGCCGCTTTCAAGGAGCGGGACTCTAACCCAGAAGCTTATAAGAAATCCTGCTATGTCCTCCGACGAACCATCAAACAGGCAAAGCGTCAATACAGGGCTAAGATTGAATCGTACTACACCGGCTCCGACGCTTGTCTTGTGTGGCAGGGCTGGCAAACTATTACAGACTACAAAGGGAAGCACAGCCACGAGCTGCCCAGTGACAGGAGCCTACCAGATGAGCTAAATCACTTCTATGTTTGCATTGAGGCAAGCAACACTGAGGCATGCATGACAGCATCAGCTGTTCCGGACGACTGTGTGATCACGCTCTCCGTAGCCGACGTGAGTAAGACCTTTAAACAGGTCAACATACACAAGGCTGCGGGGCCAGACGGATTACCAGGACATGTGCTCCGTGTATGTGCTGACCAACTGGCAGGTGTCTTCACTGACATTTTCAACATGTCCCTGATTGAATCTCTAATACCAACATGTTTCAAGCAGACCACCATAGTCCTTGTGCCGAAGAGCACTAAGGTAACATGCCTAAATGACTACAGACCCGTTGCACTCAAGTCCATAGCATGAAGTGCTTTGAAAGGCTGGAAATGGCTCACATCAACACCATTATCCCAGAAACCCTAGACCCACTCCAATTTCCATACTGCCCAAACAGATCCACAGATGATGCAATCTTTATTTCACTCCACACTGCCTTTTCCAACCTGGACAAAAGGAACAACTATGTGAGAATGCTATTCATTGACTATAGCTCATCACTCAACACCATAGTCCCCTCAAAGCTCATCACTAAGCTAAGGATCCTGGGACTAAATACCTCCCTCTGCAACTGGATCCTGGACTTCCTGACGGGCCGCCCCCAGTTGGTGAGGGTAGGTAGCAACACATCTGCCATGCTGATCCTCAACACTGGAGCCCCCCAGGGGTGCGTGCTCAGTCCCCTCCTGTACTCCCTGTTCACCCACGACTGTGTGGCCAGGCACGACTCCAACACCATCATTACGTTTGCAGACAACACAACAGCGGTAGGCCTGATCACCGACAAGAGACAGCCTATGAGATCCCTATGAGACAGCCTATAGGGAGGTCAGAGACCTGGCCGGGTGGTGCCAGAATAACAACCTATCCTTCCATGTAACCAAGACTAAGGAGATGATTGTGGACAACAGGATAAGGAAGACCGAAAAATACTTATTTTCCACCATAATTTGCAAATGAATTCATTAAAAATCCTACAATGTGATTTTCTGGATTTTCTTCTTCTCATTTTGTCTGTCATAGTTGAAGTGTACCTATGATGAAAATTTCAGGCCTCTCTCATCTTTTTAAGTGGGAGAACTTGCACAATTGGTGGCTGACTAAATACTTTTTTGCCCCACTGTACATACTACCTCAATCAGCCCGACTAACCGGTGCCTGTATATAGCCTTGCTGCTATTATAGCTTTGCTACTGTTATTTTTCACTTTTCACTTTTTTTTACTGTTGTTTTTATTTCTTCACTTATCTATTGTTCACCTAACACCTTTTTTTACTTAGAAATTGCATTGTTGTTTAGAGCCTGTAAGTAAGCATTTCACTGTAATACCTGTTGTATTCGGTGCATGTGACAAATAAACAGATTTGATTCGGATGGTGTGAACACCAAAATATGGCTCCATGTCCCTTTCATCCATTAAGCAGTGGTGTAAAGTACTGAAGTACTACTTAAGTATTTTTTTGTGGTATCTGTATTTTTCTTTACTATTTATATTTTTGACAACTTTTACATTCCTAAAGAAAATGTACTTTTACACCTTACATTTTCCCCGACACTCAAAAGTACTCATTACATTTTAAATGCTTAGCAGTACACAAAAATTGTCAAATTTCACACACTAAACAGAGAACATCTCTGGTCATCCCTACTGCCTCTGATCAGCCAGACTCACTAAACAGAAAACATCTCTGGTCATCCCTACTACCTCTGATCGGACAGACTCACTAAACACAAATGCTTTTTTAAATGATGTCAGTGTTGGAGTGTGAACCTGGCTATCCGTAAATCAAAGAAAAAAAGAAAATTGTGCCACCTGGTTTGCTTAATATAAGAAATGTTAACTTATTCATACTTTTGATAATCAAGTATATTTTAGCAACTACATTTACTGTTGATACTTAAGTATATTTAAAACCAAATACTTTTACTCAAGTAGTATTTTACTGGGCGACTTTCACTTTTACGTGAGTCATTTTCTATTAAGATATCTATACTTTTACTCAAGTATGAGATTTTAGTACTTTTTCCACCACTGATTGCAAGTGAATTAGATGTGGCTAGAGGTTCATTTGAAAGGAATCACTACTCACTTGTCACAGTTCCCCTGCAATAGGAAGTAGCCGCTGAGGCAGCTCTCACACTTGTCCCCCACGCTGTTGTTCTGGCAGCTCACACAAACCGCTGCGTCCTCTGTAGGACCCTCCGACACCCACTGAACAATCTGATAAAGGAGAGGGAGTTCAACAAGAGAATTGCAGTTAAATGACATCCAAGGTGGTATACCTGTTCCTACACAGTGAGTTTCTAGCTTGCACATAAATCTCTTTAATTACTTCTTATTTTTATTTCTTATCCGTATTTTTTTTAAACTGCATTGTTGGTTAGGGGCTCGTAAGTCAGCATTTCACTGTAAGGTCCAGACCTGTTTTATTCGGCACATGTGACTAATAAAATTTGATATGACCACAAAAGATGTTGTTGATCAGATCCAAAGTAATCCATTAATAAACTCAAAGCAAGTTGGAAAGAACATATAAATTACATAAAACAGACAGTGAGTCACTTACTCTGTCTGGGTCCAGAGGGTGGTCTTGGGGGTGGTCTAACGCCCTCTTGTGTTCGTCCCGGGACAGACACACTGCGCTGTTACCCCTGCAGAACTCCCGACAGGGGCGGCACGTCCCCCCGCCCACCGCCAACCCCACATACAGGGGCTTACACTTCTCACAGTGATCACCCTGGAACAGGAGAGAGAGAGCCACAAACATCCGTATATGATACACTGAATGAACTGAGAATCTGATCTGTGATCAGCACCAGTGTGTCACTAGTGTTTTGGCACTCAAGATACACACTGGGCTGTGACATGCATAATCTTACAGTTGATGTGCTGAAATACTGGGTGTGTGTGTATATATGTGCGTGTGTGTGTCTGCCCCACTCACCATAGTGTTGTTTTTACACTCCAGACACTTGTCAGGCTCAGACACTCCTTTACAGTTGCTGTGTTTGTTACAGCGACACTGAGACGAGCAGTTGTCCCCCACAAAGCCAAAGTGACACTGACACACTCCCGGGGACACACAGGTCCCGTTGACACAGCCCTGAGCACAGACTGGCTCACACTGGCCTGACACACTGCAGAGAGGGAGTAGAGAGAAAGAGGAGAAACTTAAACAGATACTATATATGCATGTGTGTGTGAGTGTATGTCTACTGAATTTGTAGCTCTGTTTGTTTCCAAGTTTTAATGTCACATGCACAAGTACAGTGAAATGCCTTTCTTGCAAAACCCAACAATGCAATAATCAATGTATTACTAGAAAAAAAACACAAAGTAAGCAATAAGGATACTATATACAATAAATATTTAGAAAGTCTGTTCCAATACCATATTTACATGTGCAGGGATACTGGAGTGATGGAGGTAGATATGTATAGGGATAAGGTGACTGACTAGGCAAAAGGATATAAGATAAACAGAGTAGCAGCAGCTTGTATGTGAGTGAGTGGGAGGGTGTGTAGAGTCAGTATAAATGTATGTGCATTTTATGTGTGAGTTAGCAGATGATGGTGTGTGTGTGTGTGTTGGAGTGAGTGTGTAGGGCCCTGTGAGTGTGCTTAGAGACGGTGCAAATATTGAAATAGAAGGTCAATAAAGATACAAGACAAACTCAGTCTGTGTAGCTATTCTGTTAGCTAATTATCAGGCTTATTGTTTGGGGATAGAAGCTGTTAAAGAGCCTGTTGGTGTCAGACTTGATGCATCGGTACCACTTGCTGTGCGGAAGCAGAGAGAATAGTCTATGGTTGGAGTCTAACAATTTTTCGTGCCTTCCTTCCACACCTCCTGATAAAGATGTCCTGGATGGCAGGGAGCTCGGTCCCAGTGATGTACTGGGCTGTCCGCACAACCCTTTGTAGCGCCATACGATCGAGGTCGGTGCTATTGCCATAACAAATCAGTGATGCAGCCAGTCAAGATGCTCTCAATGATACAGCTGTAGAACCTTCTCAGGATACTATGTATGTATACCAACTGAATATGTAGCTTTGTTTGCAGGACAGGTGGAGTGATAGTATTGATGATTGTGATGATGATGAGGTTGTGTGTGTATAGCTGTGGAGGTATCCAAGTGCTGCTACTTCTGCCGTTAATGATGATTGTGACGTGTGGCTTCCTACCGGCTGAGAACGTAGCCCTGCTTGCAGGTGCAGTGGTATCCCTGGGTCAGGTCATGGCAGTCCTGGGTGATGTTACAGTGGTGGTGGCCGTTGGCACACTCATCCTCCTCTGGGCAGTGGAGGAAGGACCAGCTGCGGTTTCCCTGGGGACACACTCCCTCACTCACACCTGACACACACACGGGGAAAGTGAGGAGAAGAGGTAACTTGAAATAGTTGGTTATCGGGAGTAGAGAATATAACACTAAATGTCGGACAATAAAGTTGTATTCTATAAAGCTCATATTTTATTCTCTCTCGCTGTATATATATATATATATATATATATATATATATATATATATATATATATATATATATATATATATATATATATATACACACACACAGGATGAGGATCTATTATTCTATCCTATAAAAGGATATTCTCAAGATCTACTTCATTCTGTTCCCCTCACCGTTGAGGCCTCCCTGCTGGCAGAGTCCAGCCCCGTTGCCCCCCTGGGCAGCACACCAGCCACACTGGGGCCAGGCGATGCATTGAGAGCACTGGGTGAGCTGAGCGCACTGGGGGGAGCAAGAGTCCCCATCAGACAGCAGACGACCACACTGACCCGCCTCACAGCGCAGAGGCACGAAGGACGGACTCACACACTGGAGGAGAGGAGAGGGGGAAGGGAAGAGAGGGCAGAAATATAGTCTTGTTCATTTTTTAAAGCTACAATGCAGAAATATATTCTTTGCAAAACATTGACACAGATATGGCCCTACCCCGCCACCCACACACAGTCTGTCTCCGTCTTACCTGCTGCAGTGCCATGCTCCACACACAGTGCTGCCAGCCCCCGTCTGAGCCCCGGGAGCCCAGGCAGAGGTTGCAGGTGCTGAGGTGGTGGCAGGGGGGCGGGCAGGGCAGAGGAGGGGAGGACTCCACCTGCATGGGGGACACGTTGAGCAAGGCGTAGCTGAAGCACGTCCAGTCGTAGGTGGGGTTCACACTCAGGATGCGCCTGGTCTCGCCTGGGGGAACCGCAACACAACTTGTAAGAGAGTAGTTCTCAGTTATTCTAGCCACAACTTAGTCTAGTGGTCTACCCATAGACTCCTGTCCCTAGCAATAGAAGGTGAATGGAGGTGTCTCTCACCGGTGCGTTTGAACTGGCGTGTCCACATGCACTTCCCTGAGGCGGTGCACTTGGGGCAGTCGGAGGCCTCACAGCTGGTCTCAGTACAGTTGCTGGACAGGAAGATCTCTCTCTGGTTGATCCTGCAGTCGTGTTCTGAGGTGCAGCTGACTGTACTGCTGATGCATGCTCCCTCTGGACAGTTGGTGCACCACTTACACTGCAGAGCAGACTGGGACTGACAGAGAGGGGAGGTTAGTGTGTGTGTGTGTACTGTCTGAGCTGATGTTTGTGTGCATTTGCGTGTGTGTATTACCTGTGAGGGGCTAGAGAAGGTCCTGGGGTGGCGTGCCAGACACTCGCTGCAGGTCTTCAGTCTGCGACACTGGTCTGGTAGACGAGGGGTGGGGGAGCAGGGAGACTGACCAATGGAACAGCCCAGTCTGAGAGACAGGGACAACACACCATAAAGAGGGAGAGAAGGGATAGTTTGTCACTAATTCTGAGATAGGGAAAGAATAAACATGATTACACAAAGTGACAACACCAAGAAACACCTCCAAAATAAAAGACAGTCACAACTTGGAAACAACATAATTCCCATGATAACCATAGCTTTACCTCTCAGCAGTATCAGAGGCGGCGCAGGTACCCCTGCACCAGACACAGCTGCCTGTGGTGGTGTTGCAGGCCTCGGGCGTGGGCAGCAAGGCACAGGGGTCAGAGGGAAGGGTCAGGGTGAGAAGACGCCCCAGGGTGACCCCGTTGAACCCCCCAGAGAGGAACAGCCGCCCACCCCAGCCCACCATGGCCAGAGACACTGAACGGTTAACCGGCTCGCCCACCGCCGAGTCTGAACGAGAGGAAGGATAATCTCCACATCATCATCAAACTGAGCATATACGCAGTGGTTTGGCTAGCCACATGTAGTGTCAGTCACACAGTTACCTGGCTGTATCCAGGTGTTACAGTTGATCTGGTACAGAGACACTGTGTTGCTGTAGTCCTCCACTCCTGTCCTCCCTCCCACGATCACCATGGTGTCTTTTATCAGGGCTGCAGCGTGGAAAAAACGGGACAGGGGCTGGGGAGAGAGAGGGAGAAAGTGAGAGAGGGAGAAAGAGAAAGAGGGAGAAAGTGAGAGAGGGAGAAAGAAAAAAGAACGTGTTAATATAAGAAAAATTGTTAAGATACAATGACGATGTCATCAATTAAGGCCAGCCTGGGAACATGTAAAAGCTGTTTAAATACCGGTTAGCTAGTTGTGAAAGAAGCATGTTCTCGTGGTAAAGCTGCCGTGGTAGTACCTACCTTATTCCCCTGTGAGGGGACCAGTAGGGACCAGGTGAGGTTGGCATAATAGAGACTGTAGAGCTCTCCTGAGGGCTCCACTGTCTCCACATGGAAGCGGTAGCCTCCGAACACATACACGGCGTCTGTCTGCTTGTGGTACACAGCCGAGTGGCCATACAGACCTGGAGAGGACAGGACACACAGGAGTCAGTCAAGAGACAACACGGGAGGGTTAAGGGTTAATCAACAGACTGGTAAATTATGCAACATCATAAGGGACTACATAGTGGGAGAGGTTCCACGAAAGCTGAGTAGGGACTTTCCAGATTGGCAGGTACTAAGTGAGTTAATGAGTGCAGGTGGAGGTCCTTCTGACCTGTAGGAGGTGTGCCGGTGTGGGGGGAGACGGTCCAGTTGCCAGAGTGGATGTTGAACTCCAGCAGGTGATGGTTGAAGCCGTTCTCTGGAGAGTAACCTCCGATGAGCAGCATAGAGGAGTCCCGACGCACCGTTAGAGTATGACCTGCCACCGGTGGCAGCACTGAGCTCTGTGGGGGAAGAGGACACAGACTAATTGGTTACATAGAAGTCAATAGTAAATTGAATCGTGCGGTGTAGGCTGACAGTTAACTACCAATATTTTATGTTTAGTGTTTTTTTGTTCCTATATTTTCCCAAGTAAGGCAAGATGGTGGATAACTAAAACTAAACAAACCAACTCTGACCTTGTGCTGTCTCCACACCAGACTGCTGAGGTTGAGGCTCCACGTGTCCATGGCGACGCCCTTCTGCGTGACACCGCCCACCACCAGCATGAGGTTGTGAGTGGCTCCCTGGGCGTCAGAGAGAGGCTCATGACTGGCCAGGAGGGCAGAGGCGTGGTGGTAGCGGGGGCTGGGGGTGGAGCCTTCCTCCACTGAACTGGTCAGCATCTGAGTCCAGCGCCGCTCCAACACAGAGTACCTGAACCCACCAATCAACACAGAGAAATGACATGAACCCACCAATCAACACAGAGAGGGAAGAAAGACAGAGAAACTAACTGATATGAGTTACTTGTCATTTCAAACAATTACAACAACAAAATTGCTGTTTCATAAAAGGCATTTTTAAATTAACGATAATAAAAACACAGCCATTAAAGTCATCCCCCCCACCTGTAGACATTTCCCAGGATGCCCTCTGAGAGAGAGAGGCCTCCATACATCCAGAGGTTCCCCTGGGGCCCAGACACTAGAGAATGGCCCATCCGGTGGAGAAACCTGTGGGCCTGGTTCTGTGGAGGGAGGGGGAAGTTTAACCTCTTGAGTGTAGGGGGCAGTATTTTGATGTTTGGATGAAAAACATACTCAAATGAAACTGCCTATTTCTCAGGCCCAGAATCTAGAATATGCAAATAATTGTCAGATTAGGATAGAAAACACTCTAAAGTTTCCAAAACGGTCAAAAATATTGTCTGTGAGTATAACAGAACTGATATTGCAGGCGAAAACCTGAGGAAACTCCACCCAGGAAGTGCTGTTTTTCCTAAAACATCTCTGATCCATTGCATGCCTTCCCTCCATTTAAATGGAAGTCAGCCAGATTCATTTTCCTATGGCTTCCACATGGTGTGAACAGTCTTTAGACATAGTTTCAGGCTTTTATTCAGAAAAATTAGCTAAGAAGATCACATCGCGTCACTGGATGGCTGGGTGCCAGCAGAGTTTTGCATGCGTGAGCAGCTTGGAGCAGACATTTTCTCTCTCACTCCTATAGAAAAAGCTACGGTCCGGTTGAAATATGATCGACTATTTATTGTAAAAACAACCTGAGGATTGATTATAAAAAACGTTAGAATGTTTCTACGAACTTTACGGATACTATTTGGAATTTTCGTCTGCCCCGTCGTGACCGCTCGAGCCTGTGGATTTCTGAACATAACACGCCAACCAAATGGAGGTATTTCGGATTTTAAAATAATCTTTATGGAACAAAAATAAAATTTGTGTAACTGGAAGTCTCGTGAGTGCAAACACCCGAAGATCAAAGGTAAGCGATTCATTTTATTGCTTTTCTGACTTTCGTGAACAATCTACTTTGGTGCTAGCTGTTTGTAATGTTTTGTCTGCTGAGAGAGATGTCCTAACATAAACGCTTGGATAGCTTTCGCCGAAAAGCTTTTTTGAAATCTGACACGCCAGGTGGATTAACAACAAGCTAAGCTGCGTTTTGCTATATTGCACTTGTGATTTCATGAAAATTTTATATTTTTAGTCATTTAATTTGACGCCATGCAATTCAGAGGATGTTGACGAAAATGATCCCTCTAACAGGATGGGTGCGCCAAGAAGTTAACACTGTGACACTCTGTGATGGGAGTGTTTTTATATATGTGTGTCCTGGTTCTTACCGCTGTGAGCTGTGTGTCCAGTAGGGTTTCCCAAACTAGGCTGCTGGAGTCCAGAGGGGTGGAGCAGTCAGAGCCGCCCCAACCTTCTGCACATACACACACTCCCAGAGACTAAAACGTACACATAGAGAGAGAGGGTTAACATTAGAGACACACAAGAGACTGCAATATATAGGAACAGGATAAACAAAGAGGAAAACATCAAAACACTAACAAAACAACAATGAGCATTCAAACTGTCTTGCAGTAACAGTGCTAGTGTTTAGTCCCTCTCACCAAGTTACAGGAGCCTCGGCCCTCTGCTAGCCCACAGCCCTCGGGACAGAGGGGCCTGTCGCAGTACGGTCCCCCATACCCCTGAGTACACTGGCACAGCCCCTCGCTGCACTGCGCCCCTCCCTGGCATACGGGTGACCCATCCTCCCCCGCCTCAGAAACCTGGCGACAACGCCGCACCCAGAAGGAGGCGTTGAAACCCTGAGGGCGGTCGGACGAGACGTTGGCCTCAAAGTACACAGAAATCACACCTGGGAGAGAAAAACAGAGGGATCAGAGAGGGAATCTTTCAATACTACTCATGATATTTACAGTCAGAAAATAAGTAGGAGAAAAACTTTATTTTAAAACTTTTTAAAAATGACTAGAAGTTTTAACCTGAAGTGGCCTCCACTGTAATTGGCTGAGTCCGGGTTGTCCCACAGAACGCGCCAATCAGGTTGTGGTCCGAGTGCACCACCCCGTTGCTCAAGAAACGAGGCAGGCCATCAAACACGTAAACGTAGGAGCTCTGTGTGTGAGAGACAGAAAATACATCTCAGGCCATGGGAATGCTGGTGGCTCTGTTCACTACAGCACAATAAACATCAGTCTGTGTTGTAGGAGTTAGTGTGTAGTTAGTACTCACAGTGCACTGTGTGTAGGAGTCTGGGTGCAGGGTGAGAGCCACAGGAGGGCACAGCTTGCCCGGCACACAGGGGACCAGGTTCTCAGAGACAGACAGGACCCACAGACAGTGGGAGAGTCCCCCCTTCCCCCCGACGCCCCCTCGCCACCCCAGGGAGGACGAGATGGGGAGTTCAGAGAGGGGTGACTGGTGGGACAGGATCACAGAGCGCCCCTGACACTGACGGAAACAGGTGCCATTATTCCTGAGGAAGAGAGAGTTGTATAAGTGATATGCATTAAGTGAGAGAAATTCAAACATTCAAATGTATAGTGAAGCAGGTTCTTAATTACAGAGCACATAGCAACTGGTTGCTGATGCACAGTACACATACTGTTCTATAAAACAGATCAATTACAAAATGCCTATTATTTTCCCCTTGTAATTCTGCAAAACTAATTTCCTCACTGGGGATAATAAATCCATCCATCCAGAGTCCATTGTCTGTCCCCCTCACCTGGGGTCTCCGTAATATCCAGGCAAGCAGGATTCACAGTGTGGTCCCTGGGTGTGGTGTGTGCAGTAGCATTGGCCTGTCTGATTGTGGCAGAAGCCCAGGAGGGGGCCTCCATGGCCGTTACACTGGCAGGGCACACAGCCCCCGCCCCCGGCCAGCGCAGAACCAAAACTCCCTGGTCGACAGTGCTCACACTGGAGACCCATTGTCCAATCTGAGGAGAAGGGAGAACGGAGAGCACATTAACTAATTAGAGAAAGTTATAACTTTTGAAATTAATAAACTACAGTCGTGGCCAAAAGTTTTGAGAATGTGAAAATTTAAATGTGTCAAAGTATGCTGCCTCAGTTTGTATGATGGCAATTTGCATATACCTCAGAATGTTATGAAGAGTGATCAGAGGAATTGCAATTAACTGCAAAGTCCCTCTTTGCCATGCAAATGAACTGAATCCCCCAAAAACATTTCCACTGCATTTCAGCCCTGCCACAAAAGGACCAGCTGACATCATGTCAGTGATTCTCTCGTTAACACAGGTGTGAGTGTTGACGAGGACAAGGCTGGAGATCACTCTGTCATGCTGATTGAGTTCGAATAACAGACTGGAAGCTTCAAAAGGAGGGTGGTACTTGGAATCATTGTTCTTCCTCTGCCAATCATGGTTACCTGCAAGGAAACACGTGCTGTCATCATTGCTTTGCACAAAAAGGGCTTCACAGGCAAGGATATTGCTGCCAGTAAGATTGCACCTAAATCAAACATTTATCAGATCATCAAGAACTTCAAGGAGAGCGGTTCAATTGTTGTGACGAAGGCTTCAGGGCGCCCAAGAAAGTCCAGCAAGCGCCAGGACCTTCTCCTAAAGTTGATTCAGCTGGGCACCACCAGTACAGAGCTTGCTCAGGAACGGCAGCAGGCAGAAGACTTTTGGAGCCACTTCTCTTCAGGAAAAACATCAGGGACAGACTGATATTCTGCAAAGGTATAGGGATTGGACTGCTGAGGGCTGGGGTGAAGTCATTTTCTCTGATGAATCCCCTTTCTTATCGTTTGGGGCATCCGGAAAAAAAGCTTGTCCGGAGAAGACAAGGTGAGCGCTACCATCAGTCCTGTGTCATGCCAACAGTAAAGCATCCTGAGACAATTCATGTGTGGGGTTGCTTCTCAGCCAAGGGAGTGGGCTCACTCCCAATTTTGCCTAAAAACACAGCCATTAATAAAGAATGGTACCAAAACATCCTCCGAGAGCAACTTCTCCCAACCATCCAAGAACAGTGTGGAGACGAACAATGCCTTTTCCAGCATGATGGAGCACCTTGCCATAGGGCAAAATGATAACCAAGTGGCTCGGGGAACAAAACATCGATATTTTGGGTCCATGGCCACGAAACTCCCCAGACCTTAATCCCATTGAGAACTTGTGGTCAATCCTCAAGGGGCGGATGGACAAACAAAAACCCACAAATTCTGACAAACTCCAAGCATTGATTATGCAAGAATGGGCTGCCATCAGTCGGGATGAGGCCCAGAAGTTAATTGACAGCATGCCAGGGTGGATTGCAGGGGTCTTGAAAAAGAAGGGTCAACACTGCAAATATTGAGTCTTTGCATCAACTTCATGTAATTGTCAAAAAAAGCCTTTGACACTTATGAAATGCTTGTAATTATACTTCAGTATTTCATAGTAACATCTGATCAAAATATCTAAAGACACTGAAGCAGCAAACTTTGTGGAAATTAATATTTGTGTCATTCTCTGTTATGAATTTGATGTATACATTTAAAGTAATGATAGGACTATATCTAAAAGAATTCTACCCTGTCTCTGTATAATGATGAAGAATGTTTGTTCATAAGAAAAGAGGGACTGTTAGCAGGCAAGGAACTGTGGCAGACAACTTGTGACCACTGTGAAACTGATAACAGGGAAGGAAGTCTCCCCACCTAGGGAGGGGAGAAACCTTGGGCTTGCAGTAGATTGTGTAACATGATTCCAAGCAGGATGTGATAAGCGATGTATGCGTAGGAGAAGACTTGTAAACTATATTGTCATTGTCTGAGAGGAGGAGGGACATTTATGACGAAATGGGAGATATATAAACCAATGTACATGATGATTGGTAGAGCTCTCGTAAATAAACGTAAATAAACGTTGCTGACTATTGTAGACTGGCCTCTGTCTGTTTCATTTCAACAAGAATCTTACAAATTCTTGGTAGCAGACCGAGTAGTTTAATTGAAATTCAGTTTATGAATATTGAGAACATAATTCTCTTAACATTCTCAAAACGTTTGGCCACGACTGTATATTTTGTTTTTCTGGTCATCTTGGGGTGTTGCTGTAATTTTTCCTTTTTTGGGCTGATATTTATGTTTGTCTCACCCTGGCAGTGGTCACAGATGCCTGGGGCAGTGATACAGGTGCTGTGGAAGTTACAGCCACAGTCCACGTCACACTCCACCCCGCTCAGCACCAGTGTGGCTGGGTCAGATGTCCAGCCCAGGGAACACTCACACTCGAACCGCGGGCTGCCGCTGCACTGGCCCTCACGACACTCATTATAACAACTGGAGCAGAAAGAGAGAGGTCGGCTTTAGGAGAATAGAGTTATCCAGAGAACGAGACATAAAAGCTAGTGGAAGGGAAAAGGGCTTGTCATGATAGGGAGGATGAGAGGGAGAGAAAAAGAAAGAGCGACAGGGAGTGAAATGGGGAGAGAGAGAGAGGCTCACGTCTGGTTGCAGTGCAGGGTGCCGTCCCCGGTGTAGCCCCTCTCACAGTGGCACTCAAAGGAGGTGGGGGTGTTGACACAGGTGGCGAAGGGGTGGCAGCTGTGGAGGCCCAGCCTGCATTCCTCCACATCGGGACAGCTGGGGTAGGACCAGACTGGGTCCCTCTCCCCCTCCTCCATGTGCTCCAGCTCCATCTCCATCTCCATGGGCCGTGGAGGGGCCAAGGTCTGGGGCTCAGGACTAGAGGGGGAGGAGGAATAACAAGGTTCAGCATTACATCCTAATGCAGAGAGGTGGTCTGGTATTGACATGGTAACTTCACAGGCAGGTCCAGTGTACGTAGGCATTAGTTACACTGGACCTGCTCAGATAATGATTTTTTCCATCACCACAGCCCGTTTTGTGGGCTTGTCCTCAGTTGAAGTCAAACCTGGGTAAGTAAGCATTTTGAAGTGTGGTAGTTTGCTGGTCATCATACCTGGAAGCCCGTACTTCATCGACAGCCACACTGCAGTTATACACAGAGGCGTCGTCCATCCCTCCCCAGTCTCCTCGTAGACACCTGCCGATGGTGGGGTTGTTGTAGTCTCCACACCAGCCGCACTGAAACGTCTGGAGACAGTCTGTACAGGTGACCAGAGCTGAGCATTGCTTACACTGGGGCACAGAGTGAACACTGGAGTGGGGGAGAGAGGATTGGGGGAAGGAGGGAGAGGGAGAGAGAAAAGGTTATTGAACGTTGTTGGTACATAATATATTCTAAATAGGAAAGAGAAATAAGATTAAACTGCTGACTACAGGAGTTCAGCTCATTGGTTCTAATGGTTTACCTGTCATACCAGTCCCTGCACTCTCCGTAGGGATACTTGGTGAGGTAGGCAGCGAAGTAGAAGCAGGCCTGGGCCGACTCACACCACGCACACTGACTGGAGTTAGACAGACACTCTCCACACGTCCTCCTCCTGTTTACAGAGGTGGGGAAGGGGGGGAGAGAGAGAGAGAGAGGTGGAGAGAGTTACATAACCTAGAAGTAATTGCCCCAAGCAACATTATATTACGATGAGCCTCACAGTGGGTACTCACTGGTTGCAGACTTTAGGGCACCCCTCTGGGTCGCGAATGGATCCATCCAGTCTTCCCCGTCGGCTGCATTGGTAGTCACCCTTCTTGCTGGAGTTGATCTGCCACTCACAGTAGTGGTCCTGTCGGCCAAAGATCATAAGAGTCAAAGGTCTATAAGATCTATAAGGGGAGTATAAAACATATCAAATGTTTTATGAAGCTAATGGCAGTGAGGTGTTCTGTATGTTAAATACCTGAGTGCAGGCGGAGCAGTCCCTGTACTCCTCACAGAGGGTGCATTGTGGCGGGGCCAGCAGCAGGTGGCGTTCCCCTCCCCCCTGGTCCTCCGGGCAGGGCTCCAGGTCAGGCAGTGCACGGAACAGACAGCGGCCCAGAGATGGGCACCAGCCACAGGACTGGTCTGACAGACATGCCAAGCAAGACTGGTACCCCGAGCAAGAGCCAGAACGGTACGGCTCCAAGAACAGGAAGGAAATCTCCTACAGAGAGAAAGAAAGGAGATCAACAAAAAAAAGAGATCGAGAGACAGTGGGAGAAACAAACATCTTCAATATTGATGTTAAGGGTATTGAGCCTCAGTATTACTGTGAAAACCTTTTGTTTATAAAATGTGTAATTGTCAGCTGGTACTCACACTTCCGCCGGGCAGAGCGGTTCTGTTCCAGGTCAGGGCCATCTCACTGGTCTGTCCAGAGCCTGAGTTGTTGAGGTATCCCTCGGCCTGGACCAGGTAGCGGTTTCCCCGGGTCAGGTTGGGAAACAGACGACCAATGTCAGGACGGGACAGCAGCTTCGTCTCCTTCTCCTGGTGAGCTGCCCAGCGACCTACCACCTCCTTCTGAGGGGAGGAGGAAGAGGGAGTGAGAGAGTTCAGTAAAACAAATTACAGGCTGGATCTACTCGTATCTCTCAAAAAATGTGTAATGTAAGCGACCATCTCCCGCTTTTTCTCCCTCGCTCACCAGTTGCAGGGAGTTGGGTCCAGCAGCCATGCGGGCCTCAAAGTGTAGCCTCTGTATCCGGGCCCACATGGAAACTGTCTCGGTGGGAGGGGGTGCAGGTGGAGGGGCACCCCACAGAGGGTGGATGAAACCCCGGAACTGCAGGGTGACATCCATCTCTGTGGTGGGGCTGAGGATGATGGAGGTGCTGCGGAGGATGGACACCTGAAGGAGTGGAGGTTCAAGAGGGATTGGATGGAGGTGTTACAACAGACAGCAAGGTACAACATGTCAGAAGTCAGAAGCATTACATTCAGTCAGACTGTGGGCTTCCCAAACTATCTTAAGCAGGCTGGGAGGAGGGTAAGTATTTAGAGGGGCTTTAGAGACACAGTATAGCTAGAAGTAGAGGTAAGGTGCTACAGTGTCCTTGCAAAAGAAAGTGGGGGTACGCCATACCGGTAAAACACGGGCCTATCATAATAATTCAAACAAAATGTCAAGAAAACTGTAGGCTACTACTCCATTATTTTTCATTACCGCATGTCAGAGGCATGAAACATTTGCGAATGGACTTGAAAATAAATTGGTGGTATTAGCCTACACTCCAAAATGTGATGTGGTTCGATGAGAACACTGACATTTTGACAAGCCAGAGTTAAGTGGCCGACACCAGGACGCGAGGACAGCAGGGGACGCATAAATTATTGCCTAATGATAATCGCCAAATGTCATTACACTTTTTGGTGTTTTGTGTAAAAGATGTCGCTTTCCATTCACCACTGCTTGGAGGCTGGAACTATGTTGAGAGTGGATGAATGTGCCTGGATAACCTAGTAAAAGGAGCCCTTTGAAGTAATTGTTTGACAAATCAGATGAAAACATCATGACTGGTTGTGTTTGTGAGGGAATCGAACCCACGAGCCACACAGGACCACAATACTTGGCGGTAGGGTTGTCACGAGTAGTACCAGTATACTGATACTCAGAGGTATTGTGGCATGACACAAAACATGGAGCGGAGTAAATGTTCTGAGGAAACAGTCCTAATGTTGGAAACAAGCAGTTTGATGTCACCCAGAATTCAGTTTATTTTCCAAGCTATAACATACAATCTACATACAGTAGGTTTTTTAAAAGACCAAAGAGTTATGTCTGCTTTGTGTTTTCCTTTTTGCCATGGAAAATCAGTTATAGTAGTATTGCGATGTTGGCAACGTGACAACCCTACTAGGCGGGGCCTCTGTACCTTGTCAGGCTGGGAGTCATTGCGGGGGTGCTGGAAGGTGAGCAGGTGCAGTCCCGGGACATAGTTCTCAGTGCGACAGGAAAGGAGTGAGGTGAGGAAACGGGTACGCTCCCCCCACCAGCCATAGGCCCCTGAGATCTGGTCCACACGGCAAGCACTTTGATCTGCAATACCGAGAGGGAGGGGGAGCTCATCAAACAACACACACAGTACCAGACCTCAATCTTACAATACTTTTCATTTTTATTTAACTAGGCAAGTCAGTTAAGAACAAATTCTTATTTACAATGACGGCCTACCAGAAGGCAAATTGCCTCCTGCGGGGACAGGGGCTAGGATTAAAAATAAATAACAAATATAGGACAAAAGACACCACAACACTACATAAAGAGAGACCTAAAACGACAACATAGCATGGCAGCAACACATAAAAACACAGCATGGTAGCAACACAACATGACAATATGGCAGCAGCACAAAACATGGTACAAACATTATTGGGCAAGAAGGTAGAGGCAGCAATACATCACACGAAGCAGCCACAACTGTAAGTAAGAACGTCCAAGATTGATTCTTTGAATGGCGAGATGGAGATTAAACGCAGCGAACTGAAAAGAGGAGCGACCCAGGGATGTGTGTGCTTTGGGGACCTTTAACAGAATGTGACTGGCAGATGGGTGTTGTATGTGGAGGATGAGGGCTGCAGTAGATATCTAGCGGGGAGCCCCAATTCATGGTCCCTCATGTCTTTTTTCTCCTATGCATTTTAGCTTTTGATATTTGTATTTCCCCTCTTCCCTCTGTGCATCTCACCTGACACAGGTAGGCAGGACTCGTTCTGGACACACCAGCCGAAGTCACCGGGGGCACGGGGCAGGGAACCTGGAGCCCCACTGAACACCAGGCAGGACTGGCAGTCAGACAGAAAGCGGGCCAGGCCCAGGCACCCTGTGCTGCCACACTGGAGAGAGACAGTTGAACATTGTTTTTATACATGGTCAAGTTAGATTGTTAGAAGGTGGATGGGGAGGACAGATTGAGGAGGTTTGGGTTGAAGATGGAGAAAAAGGGATGGAAAAAGCAGAGTGTTGGATAGGTGTGTTACCGGGTTGGTGGGTTGGTACTCCCGACAGCGGCCCTCACACCAGCTGCATTCTGGGTTCTTCAGACACATGCTCTCGTCTGGTGCCTCGGCACACACAGCGTCCTGACACACACAGAAACGGACAGTCAAACAAAGATACACACACCACAGCAGAGCTCTCCAACCATGTTCCTGGAGAGCTATTGTCCTGTAGGTTTTCGCTCCAACCCTAATACTAATAATTTGCTGGTTGATAAGATGAATCAGGTTAGTTACAACTGGGGTTGGTGTGAAAACCTACAGGAGGGTATCTCTCCAGGAACAGGGTTGGAGAGCCCTGCACCACACTATACTGTGAACTACCACAAAATTGAGCACAAGAAATACAATGTTAACAAGTCCTGCGTTCAATCCCCAAAAAACATTATCACTGACAAAATTATGCTTCAGGAGATGAGAGAATTGCAGTTTCAACCATCCTCCTTTCCCCCATTCCATATTCCCCTGTCCACCATGTAATAATATTCCTTAATAAACTCTCCATCCCTCCCCCTTCCTTACTTCTTGACTCACCCGGTCTCCTGGGTCGCTGCTCACGAACAGTGGAACTTTGTACGCCACCAGGTCTCCACGGGCAATACCACTGTAACCCCCGGCAACCAGCAGCACCCTGCCCTCCATCACAGCAGCTACATGGGAGTACCGCCCTCTCACAGCCTCTCCTCCTGTACGAAAAGAGAGAGAGATGATTCAACATAAAGCAACATGAATATGTCTGTGTATGAGCGAGTGAGAATGTGTGTGTGTGTGTGTGTGTAGGGACTCACTGTGTTGGAGGCTCGACCCAGCTGACACCCACTGGTGACACCCCAGGTGGTAGAAGAAGATTTCCTCATCATAACACTTCTCCTCCTGGTAGTGGATGTGCACATTTCCCCCTGCGAGTGAGTGAGTGAGTGAGTGAGTGAGTGAGTGAGTGAGTGAGTGAGAGAGAGAAAAAGAGAATAGGGAGAATAAGAGCAATATTAGAGGGAAAAGGGGCTGGACAGCAAACAATTGTATGAATCCATTCAAGACGTCTCCATCCCTATCCTATATTCTCTGTGATCACCATCTCCATCTCTACCATACGTCCCCCTCACCATAGACCACCATGTAGTTTCCGATGACGGTGGCTGAGTGGAAGGCTCTCTCCCTGGGGCCTGTGGCTGGGAAACGGGAACGGAAAGAGGTCCAGAACCTCCGATCCACGTGGAATACATCTGTGGAGTTCACACGTACACTGAACCTGAGGGGGAGAGAGAGGCAGGAAGGAGGCAGATTATTTGATACAATAGAAACAGTCCAACGTTAACACAGACACCTGCTGAGACACAAATAGATACCAACACTACTGGGAATCCCACGGACACTGACACTTGGAGAAGCCAAGAACCTAGCGAGAACCTGTTCTTGCATTACCAAATAGCATCAAACACACACGACACAGTGTACCCCCAGTGTGTACTTCAACTTTGATAATAAACACACATCACCATCAGCCCCACAATCCCCTCCTCCAACTGTACCTGGCAGTGGTAGGCCTGTGGCCCCCGTAGACCAGCAGGGCCCGCGACGGGGGGTGGAACACCATGGAGTGGCCTGCTGTGGCAGGGGGCTTCCCCCCAGTGGGCTGCACCGCTTCCCACACCCCAGACCCCCACAGACCAAACCGATACAGAGATGACGAGAACATATCCTCTTCCGTACGACCTTCAGGGGGGAGAGGAGGAGAGAAAGATTACAAGAGCACGTATTCACAACGGATAGGCACAATCTTAGGATAGAGTGAAGTATTGAGACAGTGACACATTTGTTGTTGTTTGGGAGCGGTACTCCAGCACTTTGGATTTCAAATGATACAATGGGCTACGAGGTTAAAGTACAGACTGCCAGCTTTAATGAGGGTATTTTAATCCATATTGGGTGAACTGTTTAGATAGAACAGCACTTTTTGTACATAATTCCATTATGTGTGTATTAAAGACGTCAAAAGTTTAGTATATGGTCCAATATTCCTAGTACACATTGATTACATCGAGCTTGTGGCTTTATAAACTTGTTGGATGCATTTGCTGTTTGTTTCGGTTTTGTTTCAGATTGTGCGTCCAAATGAAATTAATGGTAAATAATGTAGTGTCATTTTGGAGTTACCTTTATTGTAAATAAGAATATATTGTTTCTTAAAAAAACTTCTACATGAACGTGGATGCTACCATGATAACTCATAGTCCTGAATGAATCGCAAATAATGTGTTGTTTTATTTGGATCCCCATTAGCTGTTGCAAAAGCAGGATCTACTCTTCCGGGCGTCAACACAAAACACGACATACAGTGCATTCGGAAAGTATTCAGACCCCTTGACTTTTTCCTAATTTTTTTCCGTTACAACCTTATTCTAAAACTGATTAAATAGTTTCCACCCCCCCTCATCAATCTACACACAATACCCCATAATGAAAAAGCCAAAACAGGTTTTTATAAAGGTTTGCAAATGTATAAAAAAAAAAAAATGGAAATATTACATTTACATAAGTATTCAGACCCTTTCCTCAGTACTTTGTTGAAACACCTTTGGCAGCGATTACAGTCTTTGAGTCTTCTTGGGTATGACGCTACAAGCTTGCCACACCTGTATTTGGGGAGTTTCTCCCATTCTTCTCTGCAGATCCTCTCACGCTCTGTCAGGCTGAATGGGGAGCGTCACTGCACAGCTATTTTCAGGTCTGTCCAGAGATTTTTGATTGGGTTCAAGTCCAGGCTCTGGCTGGACCACTCAAGGACATTCAGAGACTTGTTCCGAAGCCATTCCTGTGTTACCTTGGCTGTGTGCTTAGGGTCGTTGTCCTGCTGGAAGGTGAACCTTTGCCCCAGTCTGAGGTCCTGAGGGCTCTGGAGCAGGTTTTCATCAAGGATCTCTTTGTACTTTGCTCTGTTCATCTTTCCCTCGATCCTGACTATTCTCCCAGTCACATGCTTCCAGATGTGACACTTGGCATTCAGGCCAGAGAATCTTGTTTCTCATGGTCTGAGAGTCTTTAGGTGCCTAGGCAAACTCCAAGTGGGCTGTCATGTGCCTTTTACTGAGGAATGCATTTTCTCCACAGAGGAACTCGGGAGCTCTGTCAGAGTGACCATCGGGTTCTTGGTCACTTCCCTGACCAAGGCCCTTCCCCCCCAATTGCTCAGGTTGGCCAGCTCTAGGAAGAGTCTTGGTGATGCCCAACTTCTTCCATTTAAGAATGATGGAGGCCACTGTGTTCTTGGGTATCTTCAATGCTGTTTACATTTTTTGGTACCCTTCCCCAGATCTGTGCCTCGGCACAATCCTGTCTTGGAGCTCTACGGACAATTCCTTCGACCTCGTGGCTTGGTTTTTGCTCTGACATGGACTGTCAAATGTGGGACCTTATATAGACAGAAAATACATGTTTTTTAGTTTAACTAGGCAAGACATTTTAAAACAAACTCTTATTTACAATGACAGCCTACACCAGCCAAACCTGGACAGCGCTGGGCGTTGTGCGCCGCCCTATGGGACTCCCAAACACGGCCGGTTGTGTTACAGCCTGGATTCGAACCAGTGTGTCTGTAGTGACGCCTCTAGCACTGAGATGCAGTGCCTTAGACCGCTGCGCCACTCGGGAGCCCAAATCATGTCCAATCAATTGAATTTACCACAGGTGGACTCCAATCAAGTTGTAGAAACATCTCAAGGATGATCAATGAAAACATGATGCAGCTGAGCTCAATTTAGAGTCTAATAGCAAAAGGTCTGAATACTTATGTAAAGAAGGTATTTCTGTTTTTAATAGATTAGCAAAAAATTCTCAAAACCTGTTTTCACTTTGTCATTACGGGGTGTGTAGATTGATGAGGAACATTATTTATTGAATCAATTTTACAATAAGGCTGTAACATAACAAAATGTGGAAAAAGTAAAGGGGTCTGAATACTTTCCGAATGCACTGTATATTATCTCTCTGATTACAATGAAGAGCAAGACGTGGCACTCTGTTCTGGGCCAGCTGCAGTTTAACTAGGTCTTTCTTTGCAGCACTTGACCACATGACTGGACAATAATCAAGAGAAGACAAAACTAGAGCCTGCACGACTTGCTTTTTGGAATCTGAAATCTAACAGTACAGCGTAAAAGAGAAAGTTAGACGCAAATATCATACCCCCAAGACATGCTAACATCTTACCATTACAATAACAGGGGAGGTTAGCATTTACTCTAACTTTCTCACTCATCATTATTCACGATTAATTCAGGATTTTCCATAATCATGGTAGCATCCACATTAATAGAGAAGTTTTAAGAAACATATTCTGCAAGAAGTTTTCACTGCATATACACACACGCACCTGTAAGGTAACATTTGCAGTGAAAACTATTCTACAAATTCAGTTAACAACATTGTATTTCAAGAAGTTATTTACCTCCAAATATGTAGAGATAGTTGTCCACTACAGCTGCTGCATGGTTGGCCACCCTCGGTGCCCCGGGCGAATGGGATTGGCCGAGCTGCTGCCAGTCATCCTGGATTGGGCGGTACATCCAGACGTCACTGGCTAAAGCACCGCTCGCGAGCTCTCCTCCGAAGATAACCATGTTCCCCTTCCACTCTACTGCCGTGTGGGAGTGACGAGCCGCCTGACAGAGGGAGGGGGGAAAGAAAGAAGGGAGAGAGGAAGAGGGGGGTGATGAGAAGAGAGATGGCAGTTGGGATAGGGTGAGCAGGAGGAAGGGAAGGATGAGCGGAAGTGGGAACAAGAAAAAAGGGAGGGGTGAAAGTGAAGCAGTAAGATAGGGAGTGTTGTAGAAATGAGTTAACAGGAGAGGGAGGGAAAGAGAGATTTTTAGGAGCATTGGTTTAGTCCAATGAGTCCCATTGCATCGCCGATGCATTTTGAACTAACCCCTTTTAGTCTGTGTGATTAATGGGGGCGAAGCTAGAGTGGTATTTGTGAGACAAGGTGTAACCCGAAAGGGCCTGGGGTCGGGTCTTTTATACAAAAAACCCTGTAGAGTCCGAATGGTTTGGGCTACAAATTATTAAAAGGTGAGTCACATGAACAAGCACATGTAACATGTTTTGCTCTATTACGCTCACAAGCTACAAGAGAGTTGTTAAAACAGAAGGGGTTATTCAACATAGAAGATCATAGTGAATCCCAGGACATAGTGGGTGGTTAGAGCGTTGGACTAGTAACCGAAAGGTTGCAAGTTCGAATCCCCGAGCTGACAAGGTACAAATCTGTCGTTCTGCCCCTGAACAGGCAGTTAACCCACTGTTCCTGGGCCGTCATTGAAAATAAGAATTTGTTCTTAATTAACTGACTAAAATAAAGGTAAAAAAAAAAAAAAAAAATAGTGTCTATAATACTGTAATAAGTTCACATACTGTAGTTGCTGTCACAAACTCCAAACAGTTGTCACTGACAATTTCTGTACAGCATTCATATAAATTCATTTATCAGGTTTTTGCTTTGGCTGACCTTATTTGTTTATGGACATTTGTCAATAAAACACATGAAAGTAACTGTTTATGTCAAATTGTTTTGTGTTCAACTTGTAGCCCTGGTTGTCTTGAAAAGAAAATGGTAAAACACTTTATTGTGAGGCTAAATAAAAGGGCTGGACATGTAGTTTCATGAAAGTCAGATAAATGAAAAGCCGATTTTTGCTGGGATCTTGAATAAAATATCAAAGCATAAGATAAACACAGGAAAGAATAACTAAAGAGAACAGTCTTTGACATATTTTATTAAGATGACATTTCTGGCATGCACTTACTGGGGAGTGTCCATAAGATCTGTTCTCCCATTGGTTCAAGCTGAAGTTGTATTTAACCAGGTCCCCCAAAGCTCGGTTCAAGTCAAACCCTGAAATATCAAACAGCCCCAACCATACAGAACCAGTTAACCAATTACATCATGACATACATTGAATGCCACAATGATTACTATGCAGAGCCAGTTGTCCAACAGCAATAATGTCAAGGTCTTCTGTGAAGCCATGTGCTCGACTCATCTAAACTGGGATAATGTTAACCAAGCCCACCAATATTCCTGACTGGGTCGATATCGGGTCTAGTTAGACAATGAATCAGCACATAAAGTGAAAACAAAACAATCCTAACATTCTGACTTGCAACACCCTGCTAACTAACATCCCTAACTAACAACACCTGAATTAGAATGGTATACATTATTGGTATACCATGGGCATATATAATACTTGTTTTATTTTAAATGGGATCCACCACTATATAAAAAAAATAAACAAACAGTTGTTCAGTGTTCCATCTCACCTCCAAACAGGTACATGGCTCCAGTGGAGGACAGGTAGACCCCAGCAGAACCGGTCCGGGGGGGCATGTAGGGGTCGGCCCCACTCACCTGCCACCACTGCCCTGCCCCACTGTCATCACGGAGACCCAGCTGACAGCTCTGGCCCAGGAAGTCTGAGCTGCAGAGACAACGCTCTCCTCTCTGAGAGGAAGAGAAAGGAGAAAGTTTGAGAGAAATCAGCAATCAACGATATTACAACATGTGAAGGAAAGGAGGGTCATTCAACCCTTATTTATGTTGCTGCACTGGTTTCCCCTTATGTGATTGAACTCAAACGTATACCCTGCTTAATAATTAACTTCTTAGGCAGTCTTGTACATAGGTTCCCTCAACTAGCTGTCTCCAGCATCTCAGTTGGCTGTCCACTTTCAATCCACGACTAACTCATCCAACCTTTGTTTTATTGCACTGTAATAAACCAATACATTGTCTGTATGTTGTCTAAAGACTGCAGTTTCCAATGTGGATAATAAAGTCTCCCTTCCCCTTCTTACCTTGTCACAGGTGCCATGCAGGATGCAGGCCTGGGGACATAGAGGGGTGCTGCAGTCGGCTCCTCCCCAGCCGAGATGGCACTGGCACAGGGACGAGGCCGTGTCACAGCGCCCGTGACCTCCGCAGGCCCCAGGGCACACAGAGAACGAGTAGGTGGCATTGAAGCCCAGGAGGTTGTAGTTGGCATCACTGAAGAGGTGGAGCAGCATCTGGAGGGAGGAGAGAAAGGATGTGAAGGGGGCAATGGACAACTGGATTACATTTTTTCCATGATATTGTAATCCATTCAGCCCATCAAGTCAGAAAAGTCAAATTTGTGCTGAAATCAAATTGAGGCCATGGAAACCCGTCAATAAATCCATCCATTTAATGCTGGTATGAAGTTTCCCCACCCAAATGCCCAGCAGTCTGAGGTTGATATCTGACATCTCAGAACATGTCTAGTTCCGCCTTCCATAGATAATGATGCGGTTACCTTGCCAGACTTGGCTTCTATGGGCTGCGGCAGGGTGTTGCCACTCAGACTGGCCAGTAGAGGGTTCTGGTAGGAGTCTCCGTCGTAGACGAACAGGTAATCATACGTGCATTCGGTCTCCATGAAGGTAAAGTTCAGGACGATACGGTAATTGCTGCTGGGGGCTTGGAGAGAATACAGGTAAGAAACATCAGTCTGATATAATAATCTTGAGACCCATGTATTCACATCAAACTGACAATCAACTAAGACAACTAATCTATCAACACACACTGTCCTCACAGCACTCAGTTTTCCTACCACTGTCTCACTCACCTTTGACGAGCCACTCGCAGTTCCCGTTTACAGAGTAGTTCCCTGGCCCGTCTGTGACGTACCCTGGGGGGCCCCTGAGCACCTGTCTGTGGCCCTTACAGTCTCCTGCCCAACACCCAGGGGCTACAGCCACCAGCAGCAACCCCAGCAGGGGGACATGGAGGAGGGAGGCCATCCTCTCCCCCACCTGGAATAGGTGGAGGAGGTGAAGAAGATGGGGTTGTCCGATTACCTCGCTCACAAGCCGGGAACCTAGAAACGGTTCAAACAAGCAATGCAACTTCAGTGAGATGGACTACATATGCAAAAAAAATATTTTACAAAGAAGTTGCATTTCAATATAGGCAAAACTAGAGCATATTTCATCCTATATGTCACATCAGTGCTGCATTCTGGTTACAGCACCATATTTACAGAGTCAAAAATCTAAAACTCCACAAGATAGGCATTAGGCAATAACTTCCAATCAAACTAAATACATACATATTACAGTAACATTCATAAGTAACCAAACAGGGTAAAAAAAAATATGTGCTGGCAGGCAGAGAACATATTATTTCATTTATGTCAATGGCAGAGTGACAACTTAAGGAATGTGCTTTTCATATGAGCCTTGTGTTATTACTGTTCCAATTATTTCTGTCTCCAAGGTAAATTAATGATTCACATTTTGTAAAGTCACAACAGTCAGAGGTGATGTTGTAAACTGACAACGTGCCCCCCACATTGTAGAAGATTCTGTCAATATGATAGAATCTCATTCATTTGAATTTCAGACATGTACAAATAGTTTCTAGTTACACTTCTCAAAACATTAAGACGTTTTCAATATAGATATTCATAGCTAATCATCATCGCAGTTGTTCTGTCTATGGGTGCTGCTCGGTTTCTGGTTTACTGATTAGCAAACATCTCAATTGAACCACGTTTAGCAAATAATTTTAAAGAAAAATAAACGTATAACTATTAGCTAAATGCCAGGAAACCGTGAGCGAGTAGTTAGCTAACGTTACTAGTAGCTAGCCAGTATCAAAACAATGCTAACTTTCCGCAGACAAATCATAACTAGCTAGCTAACGTTAACGGTTATTGCTAAGGCTAGCTAACGTAATATCATTAGTTGGCTAACGTAAATAGAATAGCTAAATACAAAAGTTGTATGTTGCTAGTATCTAGTTAATTATAACCAGCAAGCAAGCGAGTATTGAACGTTAACAGCAAATTCCGCTACGCTAACGGTAGCTATCTTGAAAGAGATAACATTACCTAGTTAAATAAATACCACACTAGTAGAGGACCGTTAGCTTAGCCTTCCCATGCATTCGTAATACTCACCAGATCCCGTGTCTCCGTCCCTATGATATTCTACATTGTCAGTGAGTTATGAACGACACAACGCAAAACTGATTGTAAGATAGCTAACGTTAGCCAGCAGTGGCTACCAAAGAGGGTCGTCGGACTCGAGCACTGGACTCCAGTCCCCGCTGTCCTGAATCCCAGACCACCCTCCGCAGGGGCTCGCGCTTAGTGGACTGCTGCTAGCCAGTTAGCGAGCAAGCTATTTCCAGATGCAAAAGCGCAGCCATCTATTCAATGATGTTTAGCTAAATCATAATACTAATGAAATATATCTGTCGCAGCTTCAGACACATCTTCATAAATTTGCCTTAGCACACTAGCCAGCGTGAAATGTTACTTAATGTTTGTTGTTTTTGTACAAGGCAGCCTCCCACACAAAATGCTCCTCTTCTTTCTCTAAAGGTTTATGGCAGACTTCCTCTGTACAGGGTATTGAAACAAAAAATATTCCATTGTATTCACTGCTTCTTATTTTTTAAGGTTTTATTGCAGACCACACCTATTAGTGTATTGCCGCCACCTAGTGTATAGGGTGTTGAAACAAAACACATTCCATTGCGGGAAAAGGGGAGTGGGGACCGATATCATGCAAAATACCAAATAAAACATCCCAGTCACAGATTTCCTCTATGTTTGCGCTGTGCAGTCGATAACCAAGGCAATAAACGCTACAAAGTCCACCTTCTTAAAAAAACTCTACCTTCTACGGGATCAGTGTCCCCCCCAGCGGGACGGTTGAGCTAACTAGGCTAATGTGATTGGCATGAGGTTGTAAGAAACAAAAACAATTCCCAGGACATAGACATATCTGATATGGACAGAACGTTTAAAATCTTCTTTTTTTGTTGTTGAATTTTACCCCTTTTTTCTCCCCAATTTCGTGGTATCCAATTGTTGTAGTAGCTACTATCTTGTCTCATCGCTACAACTCCCGTACGGGCTCGGGAGAGACGAAGGTTGAAAGTCATGCGTCCTCCGATACACAGCGCTCATCCAACCCAGAAGCACCAATGTGTCGGAGGGTACACCGTGCACCTTGGTTAGCGCGCACTGCGCCCGGCCCGCCACAGGAGTCGCTGGTGCACGATGAGACAAGGACTTTGCACATACACTGCTGCCATCTAGTGGCCACAATCTAAATTGTGCCTGGGCTGGAATAATACATTATGGCCTTTCTCTTGCGTTTCAAAGATGATGGCACGCAAAAAAAACGTTATTTCTTTGTATTATCTTTTACCAGATCTAATGGGTTATATTCTCCTACATAAATTTCACATTTCCACAAACTTCAAAGTGTTTCCTTTCAAATGGTATCAAGAATATGCATATCCTTACTTCAGGTCCTGAGCTACAGGCAGTTAGATTTGGGTAAGTCATTTTAGGAGAAAATTGGAAAAAAAGGGTCGGATCCTTAAGAGATTTTTAACATGCCACATGTCAGGATTGTTGACAAGGAATATTATCTGGTGTCTCTACTCCTACTACCATTTCTTCATCAACTTCACTCCTTTCTTCACTCTTCTCACCACCTCCAGATAGGAGACATGCTGGACAGCCCTTATTCTTGCCACCTCTGTCTCCTTCACCCTAACAGGACACTTCAGAAATGCAGGTGCATGTTCACAATTGCCACATTTAGGCTCAGCTGGCATATGATACCCCTCACATCTACATACACTTGACACATGACCAATTCATTTGCATTTATTACACTGCATGGGTTTGGGCACGAAGGCTCTCACAGGGAATCTCATAACACCCAAATGCATGTGAGAAGGGAGAGACTCTTCATCAGAAAACAGTAGAATGGATGGAGTGGGCTTCCTCACTCCATCCACCATGCTGGTCAGTCAGTGCACACCAACCACTTGATCCAATTCTTCCCATATACTCTTGGCTTTTACTTCTAGCGCCACCCCACAGATAACACCCTTGATTGGCGACATAATTCAAGGACCAATCAATCTGCTTTGATCTTGAGTCGCAGAGCATGCTCCTTCTGTTCCATAGGTATCAGTGGAGGCTGCTGAGGAGAGGATGGCTCAAGATAATGGCTGGAATGGAGTCAATAGAATGGCTTCCACCACATGGAAACCATGTGTTTGATGTGCTTAATACCATTCCATTGACTCCATTCCAGCCATTAATATACGCCGTTCTTCACTGCCTCAACACCTTCTGCACTATTCTGACCCTGGCCACCGAAAACCTCAAAAGGCTCCTCGTCATCACTCCATCACTAAAATTGTAAACCTCAGCATTGCCATTAATTGTATCCTCAGAGAAACTCACCTGAGAAAGTAAGAGTATTGACGACTAGAAACGGTGTAAGGCAAAGTGTGGTAGTTCGGATTTCTAATCAGATGTAGTGTCTACCAGTTAAACCTTTATTACCATGGCTATAGCTGCTGTGCATCACCTGACAAGTGCATTGGTGGTGAATCTGGGCTATGTAGACTTCAAAAAACTCAATCCATTTATTCATCATTATTTTACAAAATCAGTATCAGCACAAACAACTTATTCCAACATAGATTACTGGTTAAACAAACATTGAATAGTGTCTGAACATATCCCAGAGAAAAAGCTTTGCCCACTTCAGTGGCGCCTTTAGAACGGCGACCCTCGCCATCGACCTCGGACTGGGGACCCTTGCAGCGGGTCCCGAATAGATGGGAGACTCCGGCAGCGCCGTGAAACTCGGGCAGAGCTGTGAAAGACAGCTCTGGCAGCTCCTGGCTGACGGGCGGCTCTGGCAGCTCAGGACAGGAGGAAGACTCTGGCAGCGCTGGACAGGAGGAAGACTCTGGCAGCGCTGGACAGGAGGAAGACTCTGGCAGCGCTGGACAGGAGGAAGACTCTGGCAGCGCTGGACAGGAGGAAGACTCTGGCAGCGCTGGACAGGAGGAAGACTCTGGCAGCGCTGGACAGGCGGGAGCACCTGGAGGGAGGAGACGGAGAGACAGCCTGGTGCGTGGGGCTGCCACCGGAGGCCTGGTGCGTGGAGGAGGAACCGGATGGACCGGACCGTGGAGGCACACTGGAGGTCTCGAGCACAGAGCCTGCACAACCTGTCCTGGCTGGATACTCCCCGTAGCCCGGCCAGTGCGGCTGGGTGGAACAGACCGCACTGGGCTGTGCTGGCGAACCGGGGATACTGTGTGTAGGGCTGGTGCTATATACCCCGGACCAAGGAGACGCACTGGAGACCAGATGCTCTGAGCCGGCTTCATAGCACCTGGCTCGATGCCCACTCTAGCCCGGCCGATACGAGGCGCTGCGATGTAGCTCACCGGGCTATGCCTGCGCACTGGGGACACCGTGCAAGCTCCTCATAATGCTGCCTCTCGGCTTTGGCTGCCTCCAGCTCTTCCCGGGGGCGGCGATATTCCCTAGCCTGTGCCCAGGGTCCCTTTCCGTCCAAAATCTCCTCCCATGTCCAGGAGTCCAGAACCCTCTGCTCCTGGTTACCACGCTGCTTTGTTCGGTTGTGGTGGGTGATCCCTATAACGAAATTTGTCTTTCTCTGACGAGGAGTATGACAGATCGGACCAATGTGCAGCGTGGTAAGTGTTCGTCATTTTTTATGAAAAGACACTGAACACGAAAATACAAAATAACAAAGTGAAAGACAGAAACGAAAACAAAACAGTTCTGTAAGGTGAAGACACAGAAATCAATCACCCACAACTAAAATGGGGAAAACAGGCTACCTAAGTATGATTCTCAATCAGAGAAAACGATCGACAGCTGCCTCTGATTGAGAACCATACCAGGCCAAACACAGAAATACAAGATAGACTACCTACCCCAACTCACGCCCTGACCAAACTAACACAAAGACAAAATAAAGGAACTAAGGTCAGAACGTGACACATACATACACACAGTACATTCGGAATGTATTCAGACCCCACATTTTGTTTCGTTATAGCCTTATTCTATAATAGATTAGTTTTTTTAAATGTCCTCATAAATCTACACATGATACCGCATCAGCACAAAGCAAAACGTTTATTTTTTATTTTAGCAAATTTATTTAACAAATAAAACAGAAATACCTGATTTACATCAGTCTTCAGACCCTTTGCTATGAGACTCAAAATTGAGTGCAGGTGCATCCTGTTTCCATTGATCATCCTTGAGATGTTTCTACAAATTGATTGGAGTCCACCTGTGGTACATTCAATTGATTGGACATCATTTGTAAAGGCACACACCTGTCTATATAATGTCCCACAGTTGACAGTGCATGTCAGAGCAAAATCCAAGCCATGAGGTCGAAGTAACTGCCCGTAGAGCTCCAAGAAAGGACTGTATCGAGGCACAGATCTGAGGAAGGGTCCCAAAATATTTCTGCAGCATTGAAGGTCCCCAAGAACACATTGGCCTCTATCATTCTGTTAGGTTCTTATTTTTCAGAGTAAATAATCCACAGACACTAGAGAAGCTTTAACCAAGTTTAATTCTTCCCAAAGGTTTTGTACAGCTGTAATCAGACTGCAAAACATTTCTCTCCATTGGTTATATACATCCTACTTAAGACACTCCCTCTCTCCAATCCTTAGTTTATGCCCAAGAGAAAGAAGGTAACCAGATACTAACTCTGATTACTCCCTTAAGGGGAACTGACCTCACCCCTCACCTCCTGACCTGAACCCCTCCTTCACCTAATCTACAGATATCCATCCGTCTTCCCTATATCAACACATCGCTCTCCTCTCCTCCATCAAACACATTCCAAAGCCTTCTGGCTTTTTTACAGAGAACCCTTAACTTCTGACACAAAACCCATTCTCTTTCACTCTTCCTACTCAAGGCATCTTCTTCTTTATCATTTATTTAATATCTCAATGTTTAAAGTTTAGCCGGTTCCAACTATTCTTAAATGGAAGAATTTTGGAACCAGCAAGACTCATCCTAGAGCTGGCCACCCGGCCAAACTGAGCAATCGGGGGAGAAGGGCCTTGGTCAGAGAGGTGACCAAGAACCCGATGGTCAGTCTGACAGAGCTCCAGAGTTGGGAGAACCTTACAGAAGGACAAACATCTGCGCAGCACTCCACCAATCAGGCCTTTATGGTAGAGTGGCCAGACGGAAGCCACTCCTCAGTAAAAGGCACATGATAGCCTGCTTGGAGTTGGCCAAAAGGCACCTAAAGGACTCTTAAACCATGAGAAACAACATTCTCTGGTCTGATGAAACTAAGATTGAAGTCTTTGGCCTGAATGCCAAGCATCCCATCTGGAGAAAACCTGGCACCATCCCTACGGTGAAGCATGGTGGTGGCAGCATCATTCTAAGGGGATGTTTTTCAGCAGAAGGGACTGGGCGACTACTCAGGTACTACTCAGATCCTTCATGAAAACCTGCTCCAGAGCGCTCAGGACCTCAGACTGGGGTTGAAGGTTCACTTTCCAACAGCACACAACCAAGACAACGCAGGAGTGGCTTCGGGACAAGTCTCAATGTCCTTGAGTGGCCCAGCCAGAGCCCGGACTTGAACCCAATCGAACATCTCTGGAGAGACCTGAACATAGCTGTGCAGCGACGGCTCCCCATCCAACCTGCCAGAGCTTGGGAGGATCTGCAGAGAATGGGAGAAACTCCCCAAATACAAGCTTGTAGCGTCATACGAAAGGAGACTCGAGTTTGAAATCGCTGCCAAAGGTGCTTCAACAAAGTACTGACTAAAGGGTCTGAATACTTATGTAAATGTCATAGTTTTTTATTTTTAATACATTTTTCAAAAATTTCCACAGACGTTTTTTCTTTGTCATTATGGGCTATTGTGTGTAGATTGGGGGGGGGGGGGGTGATTTCATCAAGTTTGGAATAAGGCTGTAACGTAACTAATTGTGGAAAAAGGGGTCTGGATACTTTCCGAATGCACTGTATATTATTATACACTGCTCAAAAAAATAAAGGGAACACTAAAATAACACATCCTAGATCTGAATGAATGAAATATTCTTATTAAATACTTTTTTCTTTACATAGTTGAATGTTCTGACAACAAAATCACACAAAAATGATCAATGGAAATCAAATTTATCAACCCATGGAGGTCTGGATTTGGAGTCACACTCAAAATTAAAGTGGAAAACCACACTACAGGCTGATCCATCTTTGATGTAATGTCCTTAAAACAAGTCAAAATGAGGCTCAGTAGTGCGTGTGGCCTCCACGTGCCTGTATGACCTCCCTACAACGCCTGGGCATACTCCTGATGAGGTGGCGGATGGTCTCCTGAGGGATCTCCTCCCAGACCTGGACTAAAGCATCCGCCAACTCCTGGACAGTCTGTGGTGCAATGTGGCGTTGGTGGATGGAGCGAGACATGATGTCCCAGATGTGCTCAATTGGATTCAGGTCTGGGGAACGGGCGGGCCAGTCCATAGCATCAATGCCTTCCTCTTGCAGGAACTGCTGACACACTCCAGCCACATGAGGTCTAGCATTGTCTTGCATTAGGAGGAACCCAGGGCCAACCGCACCAGCATATGGTCTCACAAGGGGTCTGAGGATCTCATCTTGGTACCTAATGGCAGTCAGGCTACCTCTGGCGAGCACATGGAGAGCTGTGCGGCCCCCCAAAGAAATGCCACCCCACACCATGACTGACCCACCGCCAAACCGGTCATGCTGGAGAATGGTGCAGGCAGCAGAACGTTCTCCACCGCGTCTCCAGACTCTGTCACATGTGCTCAGTGTGAACCTGCTTTCATCTGTGAAGAGCACAGGGCGCCAGTGGCGAATTTGCCAATCTTGGTGTTCTCTGGCAAATGCCAAACGTCCTGCACGGTGTTGGGTTGTAAGCACAACCCCCACCTGTGGACGTCGGGCCCTCATACCACCCTCATGGAGTCTGTTTCTGACCGTTTGAGCAGACACATGCACATTTGTGGCCTGCTGGAGGTCATTTTGTAGGGCTCTGGCAGTGCTCCTCCTGCTCCTCCTTGCACAAAGGCGGAGGTAGCGGTCCTGCTGCTGGGTTGTTGCCCTCCCATGGCCTCCTCCACGTCTCCTGATGTACTGGCCTGTCTCCTGGTAGCGCCTCCATGCTCTGGACACTACGCTGACAGACACAGCAAATCTTCTTGCCACAGCTCGCATTGATGTCCCATCCTGGATGAGCTGCACTACCTGAGCCACTTGTGTGGGTTGTAGACTCTGTCTCATGCTACCACTCGAGTGAAAGCACCGCCAGCATTCAAAAGTGACCAAAACATCAGCCAGGAAGAAAAGGAACTGAGAAGTGGCCTGTGGTCACCACCTGCAGAACCACTCCTTTATTGGGGGTGTCTTGCTAATTGCCTATTATTTCCACCTGGTGTCTAATCCATTTGCACAACAGCATGTGACATTTATTGTCAATCAGTGTTGCTTCCTAAGTGGACAATTTGATTTCACAGAAGTGTGATTGACTTGGAGTTACATTGTGTTGTTTAAGTGTTCCCTTTATTTTTTTGAGTAGTGTATATATTTTTCACACAAACACACTACATTGACACTCCCACACATTCACTACATATGCACACACACAGACCGACAGCACACACACTTTTATACGTATTTACTGTTGCTGCTCTGTTCTTTATTTTACTCTTATTATCTATCCTGATGCCCAGTCACTTTACCCTGCCTTCATGTACATATTGACCTCAAATACTTCGTACCCGTGCACATTGATCTGGTACTCTGTATATATGTATTCCTTGTTTAACCATTTTATTTCGATTTTTAAACTCTGCATTGTTGGGTAGGGCTGGTAAGCAAGCATTTCACGGTAAAGTATACACCAGTTGTATTCGGTGCATGTGACATAACATTTGATTCGTTTTTTTCACATAATTCCATACCGATACATAATTAAATCAGCAAAAATATCAATAAATCTCAGAACGCAGCAAAATTTGACAGAAAATACGTTCTTACCCCCGGATCACCTCTAGTCCTAGAAAATATTTATGTATAATCGCTCAGCAATGTAAACATACCAGTTAAAGAAAATCAGTGTAAAAAAAATCCCTCATGTAATAAATGCCTGCATACTGTACATCCTATGGAAAGCGTATGAATACTGCTATGGCACATTTTCAAAGATGATTGTGACCATACAAAAAGCCTTGATCCAAACCTCAACGCAAACCTATAGCCAAAGTAAAACTACTAGAAAACAACCACACCAGCCTGACAGCTGAAACAGTGGAACGCCCCATCTATTCAAGTGCACATATTAGGCTACCTTCTGACCATAACATGTGACTTCTATCCAAGCGAGTACTACTACTGCCCATCGGCTATTGAACCAGACACTTAGCAAGCTGTAGTGACTGTCACACTGCCCTGTCACGTAGTATGAATGGTCACCTTGGCCGGCTTAACCTCCATCGGGGTGGTGTGGAGCCCAGGACCAAATATGGGGAACACTCTCTCTGTAAACTTGTGTGTGAAGGTGCACAGGTTCTTCCCACCGTTGTCTGTGTCCCAAAATGACACCTCCCCCTTATCCATGTTTAGCTTTACCCGGATCCTCTCTGGCCGACTCTCCACGACCAGCACTGTGCGTTCGCCAGTCAGGGCATTGTACACCCCTTTGCTCAGACCGATGGTCCACACGCCCCTGTCTGTGGACACGGTGAACTTCCTCTTGCGAGCCACAGACTCCTTACAGATTCCCAGGATCCACTTCGGGTTGTCTCCCACATGGACCTCCCAGCGGTGCTTGCCGGAGCGGAAGCCCTCAGCTCCAAGGACAAAGACACAGGGGTCGAAGCGCTCAGGGTTGTCCGGGAGAGACTGGCGCTCTGGGCTGTCCTGTACGCTGGCCAGGTCTGGGGACATGGAAAGCCAGGGAGAGGCCGTGTTAGGGTCCATCACCACTGGGACTGGAGAGAGAGAAGGAGACGTGTTACGACACATTATGATTGAAGCGTAACTGTTGCTCAAAGTGTTTCCTCCTTCATTCAATACATTGACCCCTTACATGTTATATAGCCATCCACACCCATTTTATTGTGTGTCATAACTTATGTAGCAAGTTAGAACCCTAACCCTTCAGTACATGTACTCACTGCATGTGACGTGAGCCTGCATGCTCTTCCAAATGCTGTAGCCCAGAGAGCCCACGTGTTTGGCCATGTTCAGGAGAGCATCTGAGGGATTCTGGGGGTCTTCACGAGGCCACTGGGCTCTGTGAAAACATGACATCATAGAAGATGACCATGACATTAGAGGGAGGGTACCCAAACTGTTGGGCAACTGATAGGATGTTACTGTACTTACCTTTTCTTTAAGGCTTGGAAGTTCTGAAAAACAACACAATTGAACCCATTAGTTCATTGTGAATAAGATCGACAAATGCATGCATTCAAAAAGGTCTCACTGTCATGCATAGTGACAATGTACAGTTAAGATGAGAGAGGGTGACCCCCCCCCAATGGTGGAACCAGAAGCAATGCTTGATTCTGTTGGTGCGAGTGAAGATAGATATTTCAGTATTCCAATCATTTCATCTAAAAACGGAGCTAAAAAGGACAAAAGTTTTAAAATCAAGATAAGCCTCGGTATGATACTGCCTCACTTGCTGTTGGACTGCGATTCATGAGCAAGGATGTTTTTTGGGGGAAACCGTTTGTGGTCACAAAGATGGCAAAGGATGCATTGGAAGAAGTGGAGTCAGTCAGAGTGACCAGGAGTGGTATGATGTTGATTTCATGTGTGTCAAAAGAACAAAAGGATAATGCACAAATTATCTACACATTTAGTGGAATGCTATGATTATCGGAGTAAGTCACCAATAAAAGGTGTCATATCTGGCGTCTCTATGGATATTGAGGCGTCATGGTTTAAGATTAACATGCCAGGAACAGTTGATTCACGTCGCTTAACCCGCACAGTGAATGGAAAGGAGTAAAGCATTTGGGTTATTGATGTTCAATGAAGAATTTCTCCCAACCAATGTAAAGCTGGGATATATGAGATATGTGGTGCGAGTTTATGTACAAAAGCAACTTCAATGTCATAAATGTAAAAAGTTTGGCCATGTGTCAAGTGTTTGCAAACGGAATATCATTGTTGAAGAGTCTGAGGATGCACAATGTTGCCATTGTGATGGGAATCACATTCCAGAGTTCCCCGAGTGCCCTGTTAGGATGGAGGAGGTTGAAGTAGAAAGGATCAGGGTTGTTGAGAAGGTCTCTTATGCAGTCAGTGAAAATTGTTGACGCAGCGAGTAGAGACGATGAAGCTATGGCAGTGTATGCCCAACAGTCTGGATGTCAGTCGGTTGAAAGATCCTGAAACACTAATCGTGGAGAATGTTGATTTTTGTTGCATTCATTGCGCAGGTGATTAATTGTACAGGACAAACAAAACAAATTTTTAAAAAAGAAACTGGAAATCATTATGAAAGCAGCTAAGGTTCTTAGAACTCCAGGATTTCACATCTGAAACATTCCAGGGAATGTCTGAAATTCTTCCCACTCTCAGGCCCCAGAACCGGTGTAGGGATCTGAGTACATTTGACTAAGTGAAGGAGTATATTGACTTTTTTTTTGTTGTTGAATAATATGAGTGTTTAATTTTGTATTATTATTAACGTTCTTTTATTTCAGTTCTACCCCACCCAGTAGGTGGTGACAATACACCTTTTGGATGTAGTCCGCCAAAAACATATTGAAGAAAAAGGCCTGCCATGGACGTTTAGTTGCTTTGAATGTTCAAAATCAGTGTAAGAACACTTAAAGCCTCAAAGTATAACATGATCCAACTTTTTGGCTAGCCACAGCAGTTCAGACAAGTCGCAAGGCCAGAAATCAGATTTGTATATCTGACTTCAAACCACCTATAAAGTGCAAAAGCGGTGAGGGAGGAGTGCTCAACTGAACAGTAATCTGCAGCGCTTGGTCATGTCAACAAGGCAGCATGGTGCATTGTTCAGAAACATACAGTTTTAATTGGGAAGGCAGAATTTTTTTATTAAAAGCAATCACTTTGCATGTCAAAACACTGCATTATATTAATACTCCACATGCTTAACCTGCCACTTTTGTTTTGAGCCGATTTAGCCGTCGGCAAAAGCGGGGAATCTGGCTCAAGCCAGGGAGTCAAACCGGTTCCAGAACAAATGCAACCACTTTTCACCAGAACTAACTCCTCTCACCTGGGAAACCCGGCCCATATAATCTAATCTCCTCAATCTCACCTGACACAACCGCGTCCCCTCGTTGAGCGGCAGCAGCTCGTGAGCCCGATGTAGAGGGACACAGTCGACGCACACGGGCTCCTCGTCCTTTACGCAGTAAAGTTGAAACGCCAAACGATGCAGGTTACAAAGAGACACGTTATTGATTGCGTTCGCTCCCCGCCAACGCTTCTCCTTCTGAAACGACTCTGTCGCATCCATCAGCGCCCGGTTGGATATTGGTTGCTCGCCGTCACAGCTCTTCCTGCACACGGGACAGTTCTGCCCCGGCCCCTTCCAGCATTTCTCCAAACAGTCCTTGCAGAAGCTGTGGCTGCAAGAAAGAAGAACGGGCCCCCGGTAGAGATCTTTACAGACCGGACAGGTCAGGTCCTCCTAAAGGAGGGATGGAACCTCTGACATCTCCTCATCCCAACCACATTCAGCCATGGTGTCGCTGTCTAATCTGCAGGCCCCTTCAGAAAACGCGTCGCTGTCGAATCTGCAGGCCCCTTCAGAAAACGCGTCAAGTTTTTACTTTCGCTTTCTTCAAAATTCTCCTTTTTATACGCTGACAGTTGTCCAGAGACACTCTTCCTTTCTGGTTGACGGTTTACCTGTATTCTTTCTAGATTTGTTGACCCCAACACAAAACTTTAGTTTATAAACAGGTCAAACATGCTTTTGTAGAGCCGTTGACTGCAGTTTCGATTGTAACCTGCCTTCCTTCCTCAATTAAGTGGGTGTGTGTGTGTATGGCGCGCAACCTTCTTCTGAGGTTAACGGCGGTTGGTATCCAATTTGTTGCATTACCGCAACCTACCAGACTGGAGTACAATTCCCTTATACTTTGCTTGAAAAATGTAATAAATAAATATCCTACCACACGACACTCACTAATATGGTACACAACCAATGATGTTCTACTAAAATAGACCACACACGTTTCCAATGGGAGGCAAGTGAGCCGAGTAGGTGGGCTCAAGTGTCGAGATGGGTTTTTCAAAGTCGCGTTTATTGGTCTGTCAGATGGCTTAGTAATGTCAATAAAATAGATCGTCATCATATTTAAATTAGGTTTAAAATGAGATGCAGACGTTGGACTGGAGGTGATTTGGAGACTTCAACGCTTGTTTTAATGTAGCGAACGTTAAGTAAAGATTCGTTGTTGAGACTTTTATAACGCTACCGAGATAGAAAAGTAAGTTATAAATATATAGTTTAATGTTATACATATAAAATAGATATTAAAACGTTTTGTAGTGGGCATTAACTGTTTGGCTAGCTATTTTCCGTTAAAACATGCTGAGGAACAGTAACGGTAAGTTATCTAAATCAATAACGTTAAATTAGCTGGGCTCCGCACATGCAAGAAACTGACGACTAGTTAACAGTTGTCATTTTGCGAATCAATACCGGAGACTATTGGTAAAATATAATTGAGTGAGGTTATTAATAGCTAACCGGTTACTCTTCTCTTAAAACATTTTATAATTTCACATGGGCAAGAAGAGAGAAATAACATTACTAGCTAGCGCGATATATACACTATTATATATTTCTCAGCTCACACTGTAGCGCCAGCAGATGCTTTGTCCTTGTGTTTGTATGTGACCATATTGAGCACATGGTGTGACTTGTTGTATCTTACAAAGTTGTGGTTAATTAGGTATAGGGAGGGGTGGTCATCACGAGGTTTACTGAGATGGAAAAATACTGAACAACACAATAGCAGGAACTGAGCAACTGTTATAACTAGGGGGTGATACCAGAACAGTGAGAATCTATACATCGACAGAGGGTGGACTCCAAGAAGCGCCAAGAGGCGGGGACCAGCCTGAGCGCCTGCGATAGGCTGAGCAAGTCTAAACTACGCTCAGCCTCTACTGTGATAGGTCAACAGACGGGTTGGAACTATGTCTATCACAGTATATGAACAGCTGTTTTCTTACGTCCTGTCAGTTCCCTGTTCTGCCAGGCGTGGTATTAAAGTGAGCCTGTATATAGGAAAGTTGCATTTGCCATTTATTGCTTAGCTAATAAAAGTACATAGAGTACAATCAGTGACTCAGTGTTTTAACTTGTTCTGATACCAGATTCGAATTGACGCAACCCTAACAGTAACTAGCTAGTTTAGATAGCTAATCGTTTCAGGACCGCACATCAGAGAGAACAGGACGTTATTTGTTTACTCCAGGTAGGCTGGACACATTACATTTTTAACGCTTTTTTTCTGATAAGTAGTTCATTGCATCCACCGTAGAGCCCAGTTTCATAATATTACCATCTGTCTCAACTACTTGCGGTAGTTTTGTAGTAATTTTTTTGCCAGCTCCTATTAGTTCTATTGAGCACCAACTCGCCTTCCGAAAGTTTTATTCCCTGTCTATTGTTACACGTCACAATGCCTGCTTCACTATTGTTGGCAATCAGACATGACCACATTAAATACATAGGCTTACCTCAAGTAATGTATTATAATTATTTAATTTATTTATTATTATTATTATTATTATTTATTATTATAATTGATTTATTATTATAATTATAATGTATTATGAGAGAGTTCCGGAGTTCCAAATTGAGCAGCTGCTGAAAAATGAGCTCCTGTATATATTGAGATTTAAATGTTTTTTTAGAGTGAAGTACATCGAAAAAATCAAGAGAAAACTGCAAGACTCAATAGAAGACAAAACAAGGAACAAACCAAAAAGACAGGCTTTTGAAAAAGTAACTATTTTTCATAAAATTGTACAGTTATCTTAGCTAGCTGAATTGCTAGCTGAATTGTTTACTTGTTGCTAAGCAGTTGCTAGGGACTCTCCTGGAAGAAGCTAGCTAGCTTACAAAGAATAACAACAAAAAATATCTAGTTAACAGAAGAAAGGAAGACAAAATAAGGACAGAAGAAAAAGGAAAAGAAAAAGGACAACAAAGTGAAACCTCTAAAGAAACAAGAGACCATAATACAAGAAACAGCACTATAGAGAGATAGAAGAAATACACAACATTGCTTTATAAGGACTGAATTCTAACATAATTCTGCCAAGCTTGATACAGCTTCAACTAGCACCGACGTGTCAAGTGAGAGGTGTCAAAGCCCATTAGCCCAACAATGGCAGGAGAGTCACACAGTCTACCCCAACCAAATGGAGAGGCCTTAGAAGCTCCCTCCTGCTGTTCAGAGGTAATTAAAATACAGTACCCTGTGCATGTAAAGAATAATAAGGCAAGAAAAGATTACAAAATGAAGCTCCTTATGGAAAATCAAGAGACACTTTTTGCTGACTATTACAAAAATGGGAACATCAGCAACCTTATCTTCCACACAAACCATCCCCTGGCATGGCACAGTGCTATATTAGCACACTACCCCCTTGTTACGAGAGCGGGGATTAACGAGGGGTGGGAACTCAGAATACTTGATAACGAGGACTCTGAGTCAAGTAATATAAATATCTATAAGTCCGGAACAGTAATGGCACAGGGTAATCACAAACAGTTTCAGCTGGACTTTCACCTAATCAAAGAATTAGCCCAGCAGGAGAAGCTCTCCCTTGATAAAGATACCCCCACACCGAGCGGGTCAGACCAGACCTCTTCATTATGTAACCCCACAGACGAGCAACCCCCAGCAGAGAGTCAACCTCCCAGCACAGATTACCACTCCCTCATTGAAATGAAGGACAAATTCACCCAGCTGGAGATTGTAACGGCGTTCGTCTGTTGGAAGAAGAGAGTCGGACCGAAATGCAGCGTGTAGGTTACTCATGATCTTTAATGAAGAAAACGAAACGATACATGAAATAACTGAATACTAAATACAAAAACAACAGAACGGAACGTGAAACTAATACAGCCTATCTGGTGACTACAACACAGAGACAGGGACAAACACCCACAAAATACAAAGCGAAACTGAGGCTGTCTAAATACGGTTCTCAATCAGAGACAACGACAAGCACCTGACTCTGATTGAGAACCGCCTCAGGCAGCCAAGCATAACTAGACACACCCCTAAACAGCCGCGATCCCAACTATACAAACCCCAATACGAAAACAACATATAAACCCATGTCACACCCTGGCCTACCCATGTATGGCTTCCAGTTGAAGCTCGCATCCGCTACAAGACCATGGTGCTTGCCTACGGAGCTGTGAGGGGAACGGCACCTCAGTACCTCCAGGCTCTGATCAGGCCCTACACCCAAACAAGGGCACTGCGTTCATCCACCTCTGGCCTGCTCGCCTCCCTACCACTGAGGAAGTACAGTTCCCGCGCAGCCCAGTCAAAACTGTTCGCTGCTCTGGCCCCCCAATGGTGGAACAAACTCCCTCACGACGCCAGGACAGCGGAGTCAATCACCACCTTCCGGAGACACCTGAAACCCCACCTCTTTCAGGAATACCTAGGATAGGATAAAGTAATCCTTCTCACCCCCCCTTAAAAGATTTAGATGCACTATTGTAAAGTGGCTGTTCCACTGGATGTCTTAAGGTGAACGCACCAATTTGTAAGTCGCTCTGGATAAGAGCGTCTGCTAAATGACTTAAATGTAAATGTAAATGTACCCAAACATATAACAAAAACACAAAATACAATGACCAAGGCGTGACAGAGATAAGGCAGGTGGAGCTGGAACAGCAGGTGATTACACTTCAGTCAGCACAGACCCAGACAACAGTCCAGCACAACAACAGCCCCTTAACCAGACCCGGAGAGCTGGAGGTGGACAGAGACATATCTGCACTTTGGACAGTGGTGAGACAAATACAACAGGAGAAAGAGGAGCAGAACAGAGCACTAGAGGAGAGTGTCAGACTGCTGGTGGAGGAGAGGTTGAGGGGGATGGAGGAGAGGTTGAGGGGGATGGAGGAGAGGGTGAGGGGGATGGAGGAGAGGTTGAGGGGGACGGCGTGCGACAGAGAACAACCCACTAGAGAGGTGGCTACCCCCAAGAGAAGCCAGCAGAACAGCCCACCTCAGCACCCAACAAAAGTCTCGACACCACAGCAGAACAGTCCACACCAGACCCTGACCATAGAGTCGACATCACAGCAGAACAGACAAATGAAGAACCCCAAGCCCAGCGGCTCTCACCCCCTCTGAGCACCCCCTGTCAGCCTGCCTGATAGCCCTTCTGACAACCCCCCACACCCACTGAGGACAAACACAAGACACAGATTGTACTACTTATGGACTCAAATGGGAAATATATAGAAGAAAAAAACTTTTTCCCAAACACAGTGTGTCTAAACTCTGGTGTCCAAACACCCAGCGCCCTAGACCTTCTGTCTGAGGCCAAACTAGGGTCACCCAGCCACATAATAATACACACAGGCACAAACGACCTGAGAGCACAGCAAGAAAGAGTGGCCACAGCACTGAAGGGAGTGATTGAAAAGGCTTCTTCTACTTTCCCCAACGCACAAGTGATCTCCACCCTGCTACCACGAAAAGACTTCCACCCTGCCACAATACAGCGGGTAAATGCAAGTATTTCCCGTGACTGTGCCTCAAAACCAAATGTTTTCCTGGCACACCACTCCACCCTGGACTTGAACAGCCTCTATGACCAGGTCCACCTCTACAAGGCAGCAGTGCCCACCTTTGCCCGAACTCTAAAGGACATCGCTCTCAAACGTATCCCCAACACTTCACACAGGAGCAACAGATCAATAGACACCCCACCCAGACCGGCGAGACACCCTCCCAGACCTGCAGGACCCCCTGGACCCACATAGAGGACCCACGAAGAGGAATTACATCCAGACCACCGCACACCCAGACACATCCACACCCCCACCCCAACCAATCAACACCCCCACGTCAACCATGCCCACACCCCATTTAGGCCCCCTCAGATCAGACCTATGCCACTCCTGCCCACCCCATGCACCCCACCCCCGCAAAGAGGGCCTCAACATGGAAGCCACACATACGCCCAGGTAGTGAGCGGGCAAACAGTCCCAACCCCCACTCTCACACTCGCCCAAGCCAATGGCATGTACCAGATGCTCAGCAGGCTCTGCTCACACTTACTGGCCTGAGGCCAAACCACGACCAACAACATTGGACACTCTATGGAACAAAAAGCATTCACTATATCATCCTGGAATATCCAAGGCCTGAGGTCATCTGCCTTTGGCCTGAAGAGCAGAAACCCGGACTTCACCAAAGAAATCGGTAACACAGACATTGTCATCCTGCAAGAAACCTGGTATAGAGGAGACAGACCCACTGGTTGCCCTCTAGGTTACAGAGAGCTGGTAGTCCCATCCACCAAACTACCAGGTGTGAAACAGGGAAGGGACTCAGGGGGTATGCTAATTTGGTATAGAGCAGACCTAACTCACTCCATTAAATTAATCAAAACAGGAACATTCTACATTTGGCTAGAAATTCAAAAGGAAATTATCCTAACAGAGAAAAATGTCCTCCTGTGTGCTACCTATATCCCCCCACTAGAATCCCCATATTTTAATGAAGACAGCTTCTCCATCCTGGAGGGCGAAATCAATCATTTCCAGGCCCAGGGACATGTACTAGTCTGTGGCGACCTAAATACAATAACCGGACAAGAACCTGACACCCTCAGCACACAGGGGGACAAACATCTGCCTGGAGGTGACAGCATCCCCTCCCAAATATGCCCCCCTAGGCACAACTATGACAACATAACCAACAAAAACGGGTCACAACTCCTGCAGCTCTGTCGCACGCTGGGTATGTACATAGTCAACGGTAGGCTTCGAGGGGACTCCTATGGTAGGTACACCTATAGCTCATCTCTTGGCAGTAGTACTGTAGACTACTTTATCACTGACCTCAACCCAGAATCTCTCAGAGCGTTCACAGTCAGCCCACTGACACCCCTATCAGACCACAGCAAAATCACAGTCTACTTAAACAGAGCAATACTCAATCATGAGGCATCAAAGCCAAAGGAACTGAGTAACATTAAGAAATGCTATAGATGGAAGGAATGCAGTTTGGAAACCTACCAAAAAACAATTAGGCAACAACAAATTCAATCCCTTTTAGACAATTTCCTGGGTAAAACGTTCCACTGTAATAGTGAAGGTGTAAACCTGGCAGTAGAAAATCTTAACAGTATATTTGACCTCTCAGCTTCCCTATCAAATCTAAAAATCTCAAATAGAAAACCGAAGAAAATTAACAATAATGACAAATGGTTTGATGAAGAATGCAAAAATCTAAGAAAGAAATTGAGAAACCTGTCCAACCAAAAACATAGAGACCCAGAAAAACCTGAGTCTACGCCTTCACTATGGTGAATCACTAAAACAATACAGAAATACACTACGGAAAAAGAAGGAACAGCATGTCAGAAATCAGCTCAATGCAATTGAAGAATCCATAGACTCTAACCACTTCTGGGAAAATTGGAAAACACTAAACAAACAACAACACAAAGAATTATCTATCCAAAATGGAGATGTATGGGTAAACCACTTCTCCAATCTTTTTGGTTCTATAACAAAGAACAAAGAGCAAAAACATATACATGATCAAATACAGATCTTAGAATCAACTATTAAAGACTACCAGAACCCACTGGATTCTCCAATTACATTGAATGAGTTACAGGACAAAATAAAAACCCTTCAACCCAAAAAGGCCTGTGGTGTCGATGGTATCCTCAATGAAATGATCAAATATACAGACAACAAATTCCAATTGGCTATACTAAAACTCTTTAACATCATACTTAGCTCTGGCATCTTCCCAATATTTGGAACCAAGGACTGATCACCCCAATCCACAAAAGTGGAGACAAATTTGACCCCAATAACTACCGTGGAATATGTGTCAACAGTAACCTTGGGAAAATCCTCTGCATTATTATTAACAGCAGACTCGTACATTTCCTCAATGAAAACAATGTACTGAGCAAATGTCAAATTGGCTTTTACCAAATTACCGTACAACAGACCATGTATTCACCCTGCACACCTAATTGACAACCAAACAAACCAAAACAAAGGCAAAGTCTTCTCATGCTTTGTTGATTTCAAAAAAGCCTTCGACTCAATCTGGCATGAGGGTCTGCTATACAAACTGATGGAAAGTGGTGTTGGGGGTAAAACATACGACATTATAAAATCCATGTACACAAACAACAAGTGTGCGGTTAAAATTGGCAAAAAACACACACATTTCTTCACACAGGGTCGTGGGGTTAGACAGGGATGCAGCTTAAGCCCCACCCTCTTCAACATATATATCAACGAATTGGCGCGGGCACTAGAAAAGTCTGCAGCACCCGGCCTCCCCCTGCTAAAATCCGAAGTCAAATGTCTGCTGTTTGCTGATGATCTGGTGCTTCTGTCACCAACCAAGGAGGGCCTACAACAGCACCTAGATCTTATGCACAGATTCTGTCAGACCTGGGCCATGACAGTAAATCTCAGTAAGACCAAAATAATGGTGTTCCAAAAAAGGTCCAGTCACCAGGACCACAAATACAAATTCCATCTAGACACTGTTGCCCTAGAGCACACAAAAAACTATACATACCTTGGCCTAAACATCAGCGCCACAGGTAACTTCCACAAAGCTGTGAACGATCTGAGAGACAAGGCAAGAAGGGCATTCTATGCCATCAAAAGAAACATAAATTTCAACATACCAATTAGGATTTGGCTAAAAATACTTGAATCAGTCATAGAGCCCATTGCCCTTTATGGTTGTGAGGTCTGGGGTCCGCTCACCAACCAAGACTTCACAAAATGGGACAAACACCAAATTGAGACTCTGCACGCAGAATTCTGCAAAAATATCCTCCGTGTACAACGTAAAACACCAAATAATGCATGCAGAGCAGAATTAGGCCGATACCCACTAATTATCAAAATCCAGAAAAGAGCCGTTAAATTCTACAACCACCTAAAATGAAGCGATTCACAAACCTTCCATAACAAAGCCATCACCTACAGAGAGATGAACCTGGAGAAGAGTCCCCTAAGCAAGCTGGTCCTGGGGCTCTGTTCACAAACACAAACACACCCTACAGAGCCCCAGGACAACAGCACAATTAGACCCAACCAAATCATGAGAAAACAAAAAGATAATTACTTAACACATTGGAAAGAATTAACAAAAAAACAGAGCAAACTAGAATGCTATTTGGCCCTACACAGAGAGTACACAGCGGCAGAATACCTGACCACTGTGACTGACCCAAAATTAAGGAAAGCTTTGACTATGTACAGACTCAGTGAGCATAGCCTTGCTATTGAGAAAGGCCGCCGTAGGCAGACATGGCTCTCAAGAGAAGACAGGCTATGTGCTCACTGCCCACAAAATGAGGTGGAAACTGAGCTGCACTTCCTAACCTCCTGCCCAATGTATGACCATATTAGAGAGACATATTTCCCCCAGATTACACAGATCCACAAAGAATTCGAAAACAAATCCAATTTTGAAAAACTCCCATATCTTTTGGGTGAAATTCCACAGTGTGCCATCACAGCAGCAATATTTGGGACCTGTTGCCACGAGAAAAGGGCAACCAGTGAAGAACAAACACCATTGTAAATACAACCCATATTTATGCTTATTCATTTTATCTTGTGTCCTTTAACTATTTGTACATTGTATATATATATATAATATGACATTTGTAATGTCTTTACTGTTTTGAAACTTCTGTATGTGTAATGTTTACTGTTAATTTTTGTTGTTTTTCACTTTATATATTCACTTTGTATGTTGTCTACCTCACTTGCTTTGGCAATGTTAACACATGTTTCCCATGCCAATAAAGCCCTTGAATTGAATTGAATTGTATTATTAACAATAAGCTAACTGTTCTCCTGGGTACACGTTGTTGTGACCTTGTCCTATTTGCAAGATGTTGCCGATCTAAACAGCCGTAAGACATTTTTTTATTAAGAAATTACTTAATTTAAAAAAATAACTTTTGTTTCTAAATAGCTGCTGAGTATTTTGATATGCGTCAGTCTATTAGTGGGCATCGAATGGAGCGAATGCTGCGCAGGTTCAGAATTGCAAAATCGAATGGATAGGTCTAGCTCATTGATTTGTAGATCTGACGCAGTTGCCCACCTCAGATTATGAGCCTAGCAAGTGTCACTAATGAGTTATGTAGTACCCACAGAAGGCTAGAGGGCTATACATTTATACAGTTTTTTTGCCTTAAAAACCCTAACCCTCCTAGGTACCCTAACCTTAATTCTTAGGTAGGGTAGCCTAGAACACTTTTAAACGATTTTGTAATAATGTTAGTAAATACCATTATAGTACTAAGTAGCGTTTTGATACTTTTTTAAATCAAAACATATGCAAGCATTTTGCTATTTTTTGTTATTTGTTATTTGAGGATATATATTTTTGCAAGGCAGAACACTTGATAAACAAGCCACATGTTATTTTTCAAATGTGGTTTGAACTGGGTGTGACCTAGTAACCAATATGTGAAAGTCCAGCAATTGGCGGGGATAGGTGGTGCATGTTTGAGACTGATTTCAGGAATTAATAGGAAAAATACCATTTATTTCTCAGCTGTTTCACTAATGCCTTTATGTGAATTAAGAACGTTTAATTGCTAAATATTTCCAATAGATGGCAGCATAAGACCACGAAGCATCAATTATAGGCTATAGCAGCAATATGATTGACATAAAATGGCATGAAACCAAATACTATATGTCCAATGATTTTCTAAAACGCTCACTCGTTACTTTACAGTTAGCTATTTATCACGTATTAGGCCTGTGTTGCTTTGGGAGAGCAAATAAATCGTGACTATGGCAGATATTGAACCCCGGCCAAATAATCACTAGACAGGTGCTCTAAACCTCAAACCTAGTAGACATGCATTATAAAAAGCTAGCGTTTAGCAAATTTACATCCACATGCCCCTCGCTTGCGCGAGTAGGCAGAGTGCTCGCTGCCGCTGACAGCACGAGCTTTTGGCGGGTCTTGTTGAGTTTGCTACTTTTGCGAGAAGGCAGAGCGGGTCGATGCTGGTTGACGAATTTGACAATGAATGTACTAGGAAATACGTTTTTGTTGACCAGAGGTGACTGAATTAATGTTCAGGTGTATTGATAATCGTTATAGTAATGAAGTATAATTTCAAAACATGAGCATAAAACAGGTAATAATAAACATGAATCATTATATTACCTCACAGTAATCTGTTAAATGCATTTGCGGTCCTTCCACTTGCGTTAGCAGTGTGGAAAGGAACAGAAAAAAGCGCGTGCGCAGGAGTTTTCCTGTGAGGGGAGTGGTGTTTTTTAATTAATTTTTATTAACATTAATATGCTAAACATAACAGCCAGAGGGATTCCACAAAGAAATTAGAGAAAATAAAACTAATCCACATGATATCAATTCAAATACAGATATGTAGCGAATACATTTTTTAAAACATTTTGGTTTGTTTAAGTTTTAATGACTAAATTGATTTCCAAATCGGATAAAAAAAATTAAGAAAAGGGGCTTTTCCTTCATACATTTTGATTTGTGTATGAATTTCTTTATTTATGACATACTCACGTTCAATTGTGGAACCAGTGTAGTAAAATAATATGTCAAACCTAGAAATGTCAATGGTTGTATGCAATATGAGGCCAAGATATAGTTTTACATCAGTCCAGAACACTTCACTATATAAACAATGACCGAATAAGTGTTCAATAGATTCAGTTTCTAGTTCACAAAAACTGCATTCATTGGTAACATCAGGTATATATTTAGAAATCAAGCTATTACACGAATAGAATCTATGGATAATCTTAAAGGAGATCTCCTTTACTTTATTGGTCAACATAAAGTTGTGTGGAGTGAGCCAAGCACGGCGCCAGTTTACATCAAACGATGAAGCCCAACAAAATATTGCAGAGGGAATAGGCTTCCTGTAGAAAATATCCCTTGATAAACGATTGTTGAATTTCATATCTAGTAGACCTATGCCATTCACCTGGATATTGCTTACAATCGGAGATATTCCAAAATATGCATTATTCTGAAGTAAAGTTTTATCCCACTAGGTATAGCTTTAATAAGTGCCATATTCCTTGCTTGAAACCTCAAAGTTGTATCTTTCCATAAATTCTCTCCTTGTAAATAGATTCTCACTAATATGAACTAATTGGCTGACAAGGACAGTGTTTTTCGAGAACCATTTATGGTTAAATAACATATTATTTCTATGTAATATCGACCCATTGTTCCATATAAAATATTTGAGGTGAAAAGTTGTGTTTATACAACAAAGCCCAGCACATTAAAGCCTGCTTGTGAAAAGCCGCCAGTTTCCCAGGAAGTTTACCCACAATATATGGACATTGTAGTAAAGAATTTACCTGTTATGGCTGCATTCCTTGTTCTCAATTTCCGCCTGAAGACATACCCTAATCTAACTGTCTGTAGCTCAGCCCCAGAGGCAAGTATATGCATATTCTTGGTATCATTTGAATGGAAACATTCTGAAGTTTGTGGAAATGTTAATTGAATGTAGGAGAATATAATACAGTAGATCTGGTGAAAGAAAAGAGAAAGAAACAGCATACGTTTTCTGTTTTTTATTGTTGTAGCATCATCTTTCACATGTACTAGAATAGCCACACAGTCAGATAGGATGCTGGAGATAATTTTGATGGATAACACAAGAGGGCCACTGTAGGTGTGCAAAGTTTCAGACTGATAACTTCAGGAATGGATGAGCTACATGACATTTAGCATAAAGTCACCCAGGTGTCCCACACAAGTTGCCCAAATGTACCCAAGTGGCCGAATTGGTGAAATGATCTAACTATATACAACAGTGCAAATAACTATGTACAACATATCAAAAAGCAATTCTAACATACAAAAAAGATATATAAAAATGTAAAAAAATATATCATAAAAAAAAAAACATTAAAAAAAAACAGGGGTAGACCATTTGAAAGTCCTCTACACAATATTTTGCTGCCTGTGCCATGTTCCATAGCAGTCTCTTTCTGATGTAAAGCAGAGGCAAACTGAACAAGTGGTGCAGGTGATGGGGGACTTCATGCGACACAGAACACAACAACGCCTCCATGCTGTGCCCTTTTGGCCCTGAGGCACAGTCATGCCTGCAGTAATGAACTGTGGCATATGAACACCACTGGAGGCAGGAGTAGAGGGGGCACACGTAGAGTGGGCAGCTTGGCACCGGGGGCTCCCAGTTGGAGTCGCTATCACTGTGAAAGAAAACATTAAAAAATATATTTGTATTGTATGAGCCTTTTATCATCACATAGAATAAACATATGTATTGTATAGAGCAGAGGGAACAGTCACTAAGGTGAAGTGCTGTTCCATTCAACTCCGGCCATTGTTGTGGGGCCTGCCCTCCCCCAACAGCGCCCAATGGCTATTTCATATGGAAATGGAGAGGAGTAGCAGGCGCAGTGGCCATGTGTGTGATTGCTGTTCTACTCCATTCCATTTGAATAAAAAATTGAAAATATATATATCTGACATGGATATATATATATATATACAGTGGGGCAAAAAAGTATTTAGTCAGCCACCAATTGTGCAAGTTCTCCCACTTAAAAAGATGAGAGAGGCCTGTTATTTTCATCATAGGTACACTTTACCTATGATTTTCAGCTCCTGCCACAAGTGGTGTTCATCTGCCCAAATGTATTTCTGCAGGCATGGATGTGCTATGGCACCTGGCATCAGCAGCATAATATTGTGTGTAGAGGACTGATGGTCTTCCAAATATTGAAAGTGTTATTTTGTAAATGTATATATTTTTTTTCTTCATGTTTTTTCTCCATTTTCCTTTGGGGGGGGGGGGGGGGGGTGTTAGAATACCATTTTGGTATTTTGTATATAGTTATTCCATTCAAAATGTATAACTTCACCAATTTGGTCACTTGGGTACATTTGGGCTACTTGTGTCGGACACCTGGGTCACTTCATGATAAATGTCATGTAGGCACACTCATTTTGGAAGTTATCTGAAACTTTGCACAAGTACTGTTGACCTCTTATGTTTTTCACTGAAATTGTCCCCATCAATTGTCCCCATCATCGGAATGTTTGTTTTATCTTGTTCATTTTAAAGATGATGATATAAAAATAAAAAACGTATGTTTTTTTTAATTGTATTATCTAAACCAGATCTATTGTGTTATATTCTCCTACATTCAATTCACATTTACACAAGCTTCAGAGTGTTTTCTTTCAAATGGTACCAATAATATGCATATCCTTGGTTCTGTGCCTGAGCTACAGGCTGTTAGATATGTCTTCAGGTGGAAATTGAAAAAAGTAGGGGGGTATCTCTGAGGTTAAAGGTTTCAAGTAAAAATGGTGCTATTTCTTCAGGCTACTTTGAAGAATCTCATATGAAATATGAAATATATTTTGATTTGCTTAACTTTTTTGTTTACTAAATGATTCCATATGTGTTATTTCATAGTTTTGATGTCTTCACTATTATTCTTCAATGTAGAAAATAGTTTAAAAAATAAAGAAAACCCCTTGAATGAGTAGGTGTGTCCAAACTTTTGACTGGCACTGTATATCACTTCTTGCCCTATCGTTCTGTACTGGTACAGATCTACTACTCACACCACTCCTCTCAGGATCCATCCCCCTTGACCCATCTTCCTCTACTTCACTGCCTCAGAATATGACAACTTATGCACTCCTCTAACCCTGGAAACCTCAACCTGCCTCTCTCACACGGGCCATTTCTCATCCCCAGCTCCATGGGCACCCTTACAATTAACACATACCACTACATTCCCCAATGCTACACATTCCTTTGTTTCATGCCCTTCTGTGCACTTCTCACACCTAGGAACCTCCCTCCTACACACTGCTGCCACATGCCCATAAGCTTGACACCTGTAACAACATAATGTATTCAGCACAAAAGCTCGTACAGGATAACCACAAAAGCTCGTACAGGATAACCACAAAAGCTCGTACAGGATAACTTATATATCCTAACATCACTTTGTCGGACAAAGACTCAACATCAAAACTCAAAAGAACAGACAATGACTCTTCTGCTTCACCACTCACACCACCCTGTGTGCGTCGCACCAAACGAAAAGCATCAAAAACCTCAGGAATCTTCCCATTCAGTTGGTCAACTTTTACATTTCCTGCTACCCCAGTAATCACTCCTTTCAATGACACCCTTTTCTTGAGAGCAAAACAATTCACTTTTCTTGCCCCCATTCATTTAACGCAGAGCGCCTTCTCCATCTGACCAGCAGAAACACAAACAATTATCACAAGACCACTTCTGGATACCCTTACTGATTCTACAGCACAAAACTCTGTTTTCAACCACCCTGAAACCACAAAAGGATCAGCCAAAAGGCAAGGGTCCACTTTTAACAAAAACTTCACTCCTACTGTCAGACTCTCCTTTATCCTGACCCTCTGTGCAAGCGTCGGGGTTCGAGAACTTCACCACACCTAACACCTCCGATACTTCGACCTCATCTTCCACCAAACAGGAAAATTGAGAGGTGAGAGAGGGAAGGGTGGTTTTACGAGACACATATTCAAAGTCATATCTTCAGTGCAAATGAGAAAACTCTGGGACTAAAATAGATTCAGTATTCTTTTTCTCCCAAAAAATAAGTTGGTGTGTACACCAATTTGAAAACACTAAGAAGATATTAAACAACCTTTCAACTTGGTCAAATTCAGTCCTAATATTTGTGTTGTCGTTGATACGGTTTGTTTGCTGCTCAAGCACCATAGTGAACTATAATCACAGCTCGTGTTTTGTGGTACCAGTACCTGGAACCACATCTATAAAAGAGTTTCATTTTCACTATTAGTACATTTCAGTTCCTGTACCATGTGGAAATAGTGCACTCAGTCAAACTTGTTGCATGTGTAACAACTGCCTTTTGAAACAATTACCTTTTTGATATGTTTTGAGAACCTAATATCACGGTTTTCGGTGAAACGGGAAAGATAGACAACAGGCAAGCAGGCGGCAGTGGAAAGAAAGGGGGAGGAAGAGGGGCAAGTTTAGGGTTTTAAGCGGCACAGTGGTTCAGAGTGAACTAAGGGGGGGGGGGGGAGAGGTTCCCTTATGACTCATCTTTGACATGAAGAATAATTGTCACGTTCTGACCTTAGTTCCTTTGTTTTTGTCGTTGTTTTAGAATGGTCAGGGCGTGAGTTGGGGTGGGCAGTCTATGTTGGTTTTTGAGTTCGGCCTAGTATGGTTCTCAATCAGAGGCAGCTGTCATTTGTTGTCCCTGATTGAGAATCATACTTAGCCTGGGTTTCACTTTTGGTTTGTGGGTGTTTGTTTCCGTGTGAATGTTTGGGCCACACGGTATTGTTTGGGTTTTGGTAAATTCACATTGTTGTTTATTGTTTAGTGTTCTGAGTTTTAATTAAACATCATCATGAACACTTACCACGCTGCGCTTTGGTCCTCCGATCCCTCTCTTTCTCCCGACGACAACCCTTGTAATAATAATGCATCAATAGGATAAAAAGCAATACAATCACACAAAATAAGTCAGTATATAAAAGTAGACTAACCATGGAGAACACTAACCATGATGACAGACTAACCATGGAGAACACTAACGATGATGACAGACTAACCATGGAGAACACTAACCATGATGACAGACTAACCATGGAGAACACTAACCATGATGACAGACTAACCATGGAGAACACTAACCATGATGACAGACTAACCATGGAGAACACTAACCATGATGACAGACTAACCATGGAAAACACTAAACATGGTGACAGACAAACCAGGGAGAACACTAACCATGATGGCAGACTAACCATGGAGAACACTAAACATGACAGACTAACCATGGAGAACACTAAACATGATGACAGACTAACCATGGAAACACTAACCATGATGGCAGACTAACCATGGAGAACACTAAACATGACAGACTGACCAGGGAGAACACTAATCATGATGACAGATTGACCAGGGAGAACACAAAACATGATGACAGATTAACCATGGAGAACACTAAACATGATGACAGACTAACAAGGGAGAACACTAAACATGATGACAGACTATCCATGGAGAACACTAAACATGATGACAGACTATCCATGGAGAACACTAAACATGATGACAGATTGACCAGGGAGAACACTAAACATGATGACAGATTAACCATGGAGAACACTAAACATGATGACAGACTAACAAGGGAGAACACTAAACATGATGACAGACTATCCATGGAGAACACTAAACATGATGACAGACTAACATGGGAGAACACTAAACATGATGACAGACTAGCCATGGAGAAGACTAAACATGATGACAGACTAACCATGGAGAACACTAAACATGATGACAGACTAACCATGGAAACACTAAACATGATGACAGACAAACCAGGGAGAACACTAACCATGATGGCAGACTAGCCATGGAGAACACTAACGATGACGACAGACTAACCATGGAGAACACTAAACATGGTGTCAGACAAACCAGGGAGAACACTAACCAGGATGACAGACTAACCATGGAGAACAATAACCATGATGACAGACTAACCATGGAGAACAGTAACCATGATGACAGACTAACCATGGAGAACATTAAACATGATGACAGACTAACAAGGGAGAACACTAAACATGATGACAGACTAACCATGGAGAACATTAAACATGATGACAGACTAACAAGGGAGAACACTAAACATGATGACAGACTAGCCATGGAGAACACTAACCATGATGACAGACAAACCAGGGAGATCACTAACCATGATGGCAGACTAACCATGGAGAACACTAAACATGAAAGACTAACCATGGAGAACACTAAACATGATGACAGACTAACGATGGAAACACTAAACATGATGACAGACAAACCAGGGAGAACACTAACGATGATGACAGACTAACCAGGGAGAACACTAAACATGATGACAGACTAACCATGGAGAACACTAAACACGATGACAGACTAACAAGGGAGAACACTAAACATGATGACAGACTATCCATGGAGAACACTAAACATGATGACAGACTAACCATGGAGAACACTAAACATGATGACAGACTAACCAGGGAGAACACTAAACATGATGACAGACTAACCAGGTAGAACACTAAACATGATGACAGACTAACATGGGAGAACACTAAACATGATGACAGACTAGCCATGGAGAAGACTAAACATGATGACAGACTAGCCATGGAGAACACTAAACATGATGACAGACTAACCATGGAGAACACAACATGATGACAGACTAAACATGATGACAGACTAACAAGGGAGAACACTAAACATGATGACAGACTAGCCATGGAGAACACTAAACATGATGACAGACTAGCCATGGAGAACATGAAACATGATGACAGACTAACAAGGGAGAACACTAACCATGATGACAGACTAGCCATGGAGAGCACTAAACATGATGACAGACTAACCAGGGAGAACACTGAACATGATGACAGACTAACCATGGAGAACACTAAACATGATGACAGACTAACCATGGAGAACACCAAACATGATGACAGACTAACCATGGAGAACACTAACCATGATGACAGACTAAACATGATGACAGACTAGCCATGGAGAATACTAATCATGATGACAGACTATCCATAGAGAATCAAATCAAATCAAATCAAATTTATTTATATAGCCCTTCGTACATCAGCTGATATCTCAAAGTGCTGTACAGAAACCCAGCCTAAAACCCCAAACAGCAAACAATGCAGGTGTAAAAGCACGGTGGCTAGGAAAAACTCCCTAGAAAGGCCAAAACCTAGGAAGAAACCTAGAGAGGAACCAGGCTATGTGGGGTGGCCAGTCCTCTTCTGGCTGTGCCGGGTAGAGATTATAACAGAACATGACCAAGATGTTCAAATGTTCATAAATGACCAGCATGGTCGAATAATAATAAGGCAGAACAGTTGAAACTGGAGCAGCAGCACAGTCAGGTGGACTGGGGACAGCAAGGAGTCATCATGTCAGGTAGTCCTGGGGCACGGTCCTAGGGCTCAGGTCCTCCGAGAGAGAGAAAGAAAGAGAGAATTAGAGAGAGCATATGTGGGGTGGCCAGTCCTCTTCTGGCTGTGCCGGGTGGAGATTATAACAGAACGTGGCCAAGATGTTCAAATGTTCATAAATGACCAGCATAGTTGAATAATAGTAAGGCAGAACAGTTGAAACTGGAGCAGCAGCATGGCCAGGTGGACTGGGGACAGCAAGGAGTCATCATGTCAGGTAGTCCTGGGACATGGTCCTAGGGCCCAGGCCAGTTGAAACTGGAGCAGCAGCATGGCCAGGTGGACTGGGGACAGCAAGGAGTCATCATGTCAGGTAGTCCTGGGGCATGGTCCTAGGGCTCAGGTCCTCCGAGAGAGAGAAAGAAAGAGAGAAGGAGAGAATTAGAGAACGCACACTTAGATTCACACAGGACACCGAATAGGACAGGAGAAGTACTCCAGATATAACAAACTGACCCTAGCCCCCCGACACATAAACTAATGCAGCATAAATACTGGAGGCTGAGACAGGAGGGGTCAGGAGACACTGTGGCCCCATCCGAGGACACCCCCGGACAGGGCCAAACAGGAAGGATATAACCCCACCCACTTTGCCAAAGCACAGCCCCCACACCACTAGAGGGATATCTTCAACCACCAACTTACCATCCTGAGACAAGGCCGAGTATAGCCCACAAAGATCTCCGCCACGGCACAACCCAAGGGGGGGGCGCCAACCCAGACAGGCCGACCACAACAGTGAATCAATCCACCCAGGTGACGCACCCCCAGGGACGGCATGAGAGAGCCCCAGTAAGCCAGTGACTCAGCCCCCGTAACAGGGTAGAGGCAGAGAATCCCGTTCACCTTCCCACTCCTGGGCCAGACTACACTCAATCATATGACCCACTGAAGAGATGAGTCTTCAGTAAAGACTTAAAGGTTGAGACCGAGTTTGCGTCTCTGACATGGGTAGGCAGACCGTTCCATAAAAATGGAGCTCTATAGGAGAAAGCCCTGCCTCCAGCTGTTTGCTTAGAAATTCTAGGGACAATTAGGAGGCCTGCGTCTTGTGACCGTAGCGTACGTGTAGGTATGTACGGCAGGACCAAATCAGAGAGATAGGTAGGAGCAAGCCCATGTAATGCTTTGTAGGTTAGCAGTAAAACCTTGAAATCAGCCCTTGCTTTGACAGGAAGCCAGTGTAGAGAGGCTAGCACTGGAGTAATATGATCAAATTTTTTGGTTCTAGTCAGGATTCTAGCAGCCGTATTCAGCACTAACTGAAGTTTATTTAGTGCTTTATCCGGGTAGCCGGAAAATAGAGCATTGCAGTAGTCTAACCTAGAAGTGACAAAAGCATGGATTAATTTTTATGCATCATTTTTGGACAGAAAGTTTCTGATTTTTGCAATGTTACGTAGATGGAAAAAAGCTGTCCTCGAAATGGTCTTGATATGTTCTTCAAAAAGAGATCAGGGTCCAGAGTAACGCCGAGGTCCTTCACAGTTTTATTTGAGACGACTGTACAACCATTAAGATTAATTGTCAGATTCAACAGAAGATCTCTTTGTTTCTTGGGACCTAGAACAAGCATCTCTGTTTTGTCCGAGTTTAATAGTAGAAAGTTTGCAGCCATCCACTTCCTTATGTCTGAAACACATGCTTCTAGCGAGGGCAATTTTGGGGCTTCACCATGTTTCATTGAAATGTACAGCTGTGTGTCATCCGCATAGCAGTGAAAGTTTACATTATGTTTTCGAATAACATCCCCAAGAGGTAAAATATATAGTGAAAACAATAGTGGTCCTAAAACAGAACCTTGAGGAACACCGAAATTTACAGTTGATTTGTCAGAGGACAAACCATTCACAGAGACAAACTGATATCTTTCCGACAGATAAGATCTAAACCAGGCCAGAACATGTCCGTGTAGACCAATTTGGGTTTCCAATCTCTCCAAAAGAATGTGGTGATCGATGGTATCAAAAGCAGCACTAAGGTCTAGGAGCACGAGGACAGATGCAGAGCCTCGGTCCGTTGCCATTAAAATGTCATTTACCACCTTCACAAGTGCCGTCTCAGTGCTATGATGGGGTCTAAAACCAGACTGAAGCATTTCGTATACATTGTTTGTCTTCAGGAAGGCAGTGAGTTGCTGCGCAACAGCCTTCTCTAAAATTTTTGAGAGGAATGGAAGATTCGATATAGGCCGATAGTTTTTATATTTTCTGGGTCAAGGTTTGGCTTTTTCAAGAGAGGCTTTATTACTGCCACTTTTAGTGAGTTTGGTACACATCCAGTGGATAGAGAGCCGTTTATTATGTTCAACATAGGAGGGCCAAGCACAGGAAGCAGCTCTTTCAGTAGTTTAGTTGGAATAGGGTCCAGTATGCAGCTTGAAGGTTTAGAGGCCATGATTATTTTCATCATTGTGTCAAGAGATATAGTACTAAAAGACTTGAGCGTCTCTCTTGATCCTAGGTCCTGGCAGAGTTGTGCAGACTCAGGACAACTGAGGTTTGGAGGAATACGCAGGTTTAAAGAGGAGTCCGTAATTTGCTTTCTAATAATCATAATCTTTTCCTCAAAGAAGTTCATGAATTTATCACTGCTAAAGTGAAAGTCATCCTCTTGGGGAATGCTGCTTTTTAGTTAGCTTTGCGACAGTATCAAAAAGGAATTTCGGATTGTTCTTATTTTCCTCAATTAAGTTAGAAAAATAGGATGATCGAGCAGCAGTAAGGGCTCTTCGGTACTGCACGGTACCGTCCTTCCAAGCTAGTCGGAAGACTTCCAGTTTGGTGTGGCGCCATTTCCGTTCCAATTTTCTGGAAGCTTGCTTCAGAGCTCGGGTATTTTCTGTGTACCAGGGAGCTAGTTTCTTATGAGACATTTTTTTAGTTTTTAGGGGTGCAACTGCATCTAGGGTATTGCGCAAGGTTAAATTGAGATACTCAGTTAGGTGGTTAACGGATTTTTGTCCTCTGGCGTCCTTGGGTAGGCAGAGGGAGTCTGGAAGGGCATCAAGGAATCTTTGTGTTGTCTGTGAATTTATAGCACGACTTTTGATGTTCCTTGGTTGGGGTCTGAGCAGATTATTTGTTGCAATTGCAAACGTAATAAAATGGTGGTCCGATAGTCCAGGATTATGAGGAAAAACATTAAGATCCACAACATTTATTCCATGGGACAAAACTAGGTCCAGCGTATGACTGTGACAGTGAGTGGGTCCAGAGACATGTTGGACAAAACCCACTGAGTCGATGATGGCTCCGAAAGCCTTTTGGAGTGGGTCTGTGGACTTTTCCATGTGAATATTAAAGTCACCAAAGATTAGAATATTATCTGCAATGACTACAAGGTCCGATAGGAATTCAGGGAACTCAGTGAGAAACGCTGTATATGGCCCAGGAGGCCTGTAAACAGTAGCTATAAAAAGTGATTGAGTAGGCTGCATAGATTTCATGACTAGAAGCTCAAAAGACGAAAACGTCATTTTTTTTTTTTGTAAATTGAAATTTGCTATCGTAAATGTTAGCAACACCTCCGCCTTTGCGGGATGCACGGGGATATGGTCACTAGTGTAGCCAGGAGGTGAGGCCTCATTTAACACAGTAAATTCATCAGGCTTAAGCCATGTTTCAGTCAGGCCAATCACATCAAGATTATGATCAGTGATTAGTTCATTGACTATAATTGCCTTTGAAGTAAGGGATCTAACATTAAGTAGCCCTATTTTGAGAAGTGAGGTATCATGATCTCTTTCAGTAATGACAGGAATGGAGGTGGTCTTTATCCTAGTGAGATTGCTAAGGCGAACACCGCCATGTTTAGTTTTGCCCAACCTAGGTCGAGGCACAGACACGGTCTCAATGGTGATAGCTGAGCTGACTACACTGACTATGCTAGTGGCAGACTCCACTATGCTGGCAGGCTGGCTAATAGCCTGCTGCCTGGCCTGCACCCTATTTCATTGTGGAGCTAGAGGAGTTAGAGCCCTGTCTATGTTGGTAGATAAGATGAGAGCACCCCTCCAGCTAGGATGGAGTCCGTCACTCCTCAGCAGGTCAGGCTTGGTCCTGTTTGTGGGTGAGTCCCAGAAAGAGGGCCAATTATCTACAAATTCTATCTTTTGGGAGGGGCAGAAAACAGTTTTCAACCAGCGATTGAGTTGTGAGACTCTGCTGTAGAGCTCATCACTCCCCTAACTGGGAGGGGGCCAGAGACAATTACTCGATGCCGACACATCTTTCTAGCTGATATGCACGCAGAAGCTATGTTGCGCTTGGTGATCTCTGACTGTTTCATCCTAACATCGTTGGTGCCGACGTGGATAACAATATCTCTATACTCTCTACACTCGCCAGTTTTAGCTTTAGCCAGCACCATCTTCAGATTAGCCTTAACGTCGGTAGCCCTGCCCCCGGGTAAACAGTGTATGATCGCTGGATGATTCGCTTTAAGTCTAATACTGCGGGTAATGGAGTCGCCAATGACTAGAGTTTTCAATTTGTCAGAGCTAATGGTGGGAAGCTTCGGCGTCTCAGACCCCGTAACGGGAGGAGTAGAGACCAGAGAAGACTCGGCCTCTGACACCGACCCGCTGCTTAATGGGGAAAACCGGTTGAAAGTTTCTGTCGGCTGAATGAGCGACACCGGTTGAGCGTTCCTACAGCATTTCCTTCCAGAAACCGTGAGAAAATTGTCCGGCTGCGGGGACTGTGCCAGGGGATTTATACTACTATCTGTACTTACTGGTGGCACAGACGCTGTTTCATCCTTTCCTACACTAAAATTACCCTTGCCTAACGATTGCGTCTGAAGCTGGGCTTGCAGTACAGCTATCCTCGCCGTAAGGCGAGCACAGCGGCTGCAATTAGAAGGCATCATGTTAATGTTACTACTTAGCTTCGGCTGTTGGAGGTCCTGACGAATCGTGTCCAGATAAAGCGTCCGGAGTGAAAAAGTTGAGGAAAAAATAAATATATGAACGGTAATTAAAAAGTGAAAACCGTAAAGTTGTCAGGTAGCAAAATAGGCAAAATAGGTTGGCAACAAAACGCACAGCAACTCGAAAACTCGAGAACACGGACCATGATGACAGACTAACCCGGGAGAACACTGAACATGATGACAGACTATCCATGGAGAACACTAACCATGATGACAGACTATCCATGGAGAACACTAAACATGATGACAGATTGACCAGGGAGAACACTAAACATGATGACAGATTAACCATGGAGAACACTAACCATGATGACAGACAAACCATGGAGAACACTAACCATGATGACAGACTAACCATGGAGAACACTAACCATGATGACAGACTAACCATGGAGAACACTAACCATGATGACAGACTAACCATGGAAAACACTAAACATGGTGACAGACAAACCAGGGAGAACACTAACCATGATGGCAGACTAACCATGGAAACACTAACCATGATGACAGACTAACCATGGAAACACTAACCATGATGACAGACTAACAAGGGAGAACACTAAACATGATGACAGACTAACCATGGAGAACACTAAACATGATGACAGACTAACCATGGAAACACTAACCATGATGGCAGACTAACCATGGAGAACACTAAACATGACAGACTGACCAGGGAGAACACTAATCATGATGACAGATTGACCAGGGAGAACACAAAACATGATGACAGATTAACCATGGAGAACACTAAACATGATGACAGACTAACAAGGGAGAACACTAAACATGATGACAGACTATCCATGGAGAACACTAAACATGATGACAGACTATCCATGGAGAACACTAAACATGATGACAGATTGACCAGGGAGAACACTAAACATGATGACAGATTAACCATGGAGAACACTAAACATGATGACAGACTAACAAGGGAGAACACTAAACATGATGACAGACAATCCATGGAGAACACTAAACATGATGACAGACTAACATGGGAGAACACTAAACAATGACAGACATGAAGACTAAACATGATGACAGACTAACCATGGAGAACACTAAACATGATGACAGACTAACCATGGAAACACTAAACATGACAGACAAACAGGAGAACACTAACCATGATGGAGAGACAGCCATGGAGAACAAACGATGATGACAGACTAACCATGGAGAACACTAAACATGGTGTCAGACAAACCAGGGAGAACACTAACCAGGATGACAGACTAACCATGGAGAACACTAACCATGATGACAGACTAACCATGACAGTAACATGATGACAACTAACCATGGAGAACATTAAACAATGACATAACAAGGGAGAACACTAAACATGATGACAGACTAACCATGGAGAACATTAAACATGATGACAGACTAACAAGGGAGAACACTAAACATGATGACAGACTAGACTGGAGAACACTAACCATGATGACAGACAAACCAGGGAGATCACTAACCATGATGGCAGACTAACCATGGAGAACACTAAACATGAAAGACTAACCATGGAGAACACTAAACATGATGACAGACTAACCATGGGAACACTAAACATGATGACAGACAAACCAGGGAGAACACTAACATGATGACAGACTAACCAGGGGAGAACACTAAACATGATGACAGACTAACCATGAGAACACTAAACACGATGACAGACTAACAAGGGAGAACACTAAACATGATGACAGACACTAAACATGATGACAGACTAACAAGGGAGAACACTAAACATGATGACAGACTAACTAAACATGATGACAGACTAACCAGGGAGAACACTAAACATGATGACAGACTAACCAGGTAGAACACTAAACATGATGACAGACTAACATGGGAGAACACTAAACATGATGACAGACTAGCCATGGAGAAGACTAAACATGATGACAGACTAGCCATGGAGAACACTAAACATGATGACAGACTAACCATGGAGAACACAACATGATGACAGACTAAACATGATGACAGACTAACAAGGGAGAACACTAAACATGATGACAGACTAGCCATGGAGAACACTAAACATGATGACAGACTAGCCATGGAGAACATGAAACATGATGACAGACTAACAAGGGAGAACACTAACCATGATGACAGACTAGCCATGGAGAGCACTAAACATGATGACAGACTAACCAGGGAGAACACTGAACATGATGACAGACTAACCATGGAGAACACTAAACATGATGACAGACTAACCATGGAGAACACCAAACATGATGACAGACTAACCATGGAGAACAATAACCATGATGACAGACTAACCATGATGACAGACTAGCCATGGAGAATACTAATCATGATGACAGACTATCCATAGAGAACACGGACCATGATGACAGACTAACCCGGGAGAACACTGAACATGATGACAGACTATCCATGGAGAACACTAACCATGATGACAGACTATCCATGGAGAACACTAAACATGATGACAGATTGACCAGGGAGAACACTAAACATGATGACAGATTAACCATGGAGAACACTAACCATGATGACAGACAAACCATGGAGAACACTAACCATGATGACAGACTAACCATGGAGAACACTAACCATGATGACAGACTAACCATGGAGAACACTAACCATGATGACAGACTAACCATGGAAAACACTAAACATGGTGACAGACAAACCAGGGAGAACACTAACCATGATGGCAGACTAACCATGGAAACACTAACCATGATGACAGACTAACCATGGAAACACTAACCATGATGACAGACTAACAAGGGAGAACACTAAACATGATGACAGACTAACCATGGAGAACACTAAACATGATGACAGACTAACCATGGAAACACTAACCATGATGGCAGACTAACCATGGAGAACACTAAACATGACAGACTGACCAGGGAGAACACTAATCATGATGACAGATTGACCAGGGAGAACACAAAACATGATGACAGATTAACCATGGAGAACACTAAACATGATGACAGACTAACAAGGGAGAACACTAAACATGATGACAGACTATCCATGGAGAACACTAAACATGATGACAGACTATCCATGGAGAACACTAAACATGATGACAGATTGACCAGGGAGAACACTAAACATGATGACAGATTAACCATGGAGAACACTAAACATGATGACAGACTAACCATGGAAACACTAAACATGATGACAGACAAACCAGGGAGAACACTAACGATGATGACAGACTAACCAGGGAGAACACTAAACACGATGACAGACTAACCATGGAGAACACTAAACACGATGACAGACTAACAAGGGAGAACACTAAACATGATGACAGACTATCCATGGAGAGCACTAAACATGATGACAGACTAACAAGGGAGAACACTAAACATGATGACAGACTAACCATGGAGAACACTAAACATGATGACAGACTAACCAGGGAGAACACTAAACATGATGACAGACTAACCAGGTAGAACACTAAACATGATGACAGACTAACATCGGAGAACACTAAACATGATGACAGACTAGCCATGGAGAAGACTAAACATGATGACAGACTAGCCATGGAGAACACTAAACATGATGACAGACTAACCATGGAGAACACAACATGATGACAGACTAAACATGATGACAGACTAACAAGGGAGAACACTAAACATGATGACAGACTAGCCATGGAGAACACTAAACATGATGACAGACTAGCCATGGAGAACATGAAACATGATGACAGACTAACAAGGGAGAACACTAACCATGATGACAGACTAGCCATGGAGAGCACTAAACATGATGACAGACTAACCAGGGAGAACACTGAACATGATGACAGACTAACCATGGAGAACACTAAACATGATGACAGACTAACCATGGAGAACACCAAACATGATGACAGACTAACCATGGAGAACACTAACCATGATGACAGACTAAACATGATGACAGACTAACCCGGGAGAACACTGAACATGATGACAGACTATCCATGGAGAACACTAACCATGATGACAGACTATCCATGGAGAACACTAAACATGATGACAGATTGACCAGGGAGAACACTAAACATGATGACAGATTAACCATGGAGAACACTAACCATGATGACAGACTAACCATGGAGAACACTAACCATGATGACAGACTAACCATGGAGAACACTAACCATGATGACAGACTAACCATGGAAAACACTAAACATGGTGACAGACAAACCAGGGAGAACACTAACCATGATGGCAGACTAACCATGGAAACACTAACCATGATGACAGACTAACCATGGAAACACTAACCATGATGACAGACTAACAAGGGAGAACACTAAACATGATGACAGACTAACCATGGAGAACACTAAACATGATGACAGACTAACCAGGGAGAACACTAAACATGATGACAGATTGACCAGGGAGAACACTAAACATGATGACAGATTAACCATGGAGAACACTAAGCATGATGACAGACAAACCATGGAGAACACTAACAATGATGACAGACTAACCATGGAGAACACTAACCATGATGACAGACTAACCATGGAGAACACTAACCATGATGACAGACTAACCATGGAAAACACTAAACATGGTGACAGACAAACCAGGGAGAACACTAACCATGATGGCAGACTAACCATGGAAACACTAACCATGATGACAGACTAACCATGGAAACACTAACCATGATGACAGACTAACAAGGGAGAACACTAAACATGATGACAGACTAACCATGGAGAACACTAAACATGATGACAGACTAACCAGGGAGAACACTAAACATGATGACAGACTAACCAGGTAGAACACTAAACATGATGACAGACTAACATGGGAGAACACTAAACATGATGACAGACTAGCCATGGAGAACACTAAACATGAAAGACTAACCATGGAGAACACTAAACATGATGACAGACTAACCATGGAAACACTAAACATGATGACAGACAAACCAGGGAGAACACTAACGATGATGACAGACTAACCAGGGAGAACACTAAACATGATGACAGACTAACCATGGAGAACACTAAACGCGATGACAGACTAACCATGGAGAACACTAAACATGATGACAGACTATCCATGGAGAGCACTAAACATAATGACAGACTAACAAGGGAGAACACTAAACATGATGACAGACTAACCATGGAGAACACTAAACATGATGACAGACTAACCAGGGAGAACACTAAACATGATGACAGACTAACCAGGTAGAACACTAAACATGATGACAGACTAACATGGGAGAACACTAAACATGATGACAGACTAGCCATGGAGAAGACTAAACATGATGACAGACTAGCCATGGAGAACACTAAACATGATGACAGACTAACCATGGAGAACACAACATGATGACAGACTAAACATGATGACAGACTATCCATGGGGAACACTAACCATGATGACAGACTAAACATGATGATATACTAACAAGGGAGAACACTAAACATGATGACAGACTAGCCATGGAGAACACTAAACATGATGACAGACTAGCCATGGAGAACATGAAACATGATGACAGACTAACAAGGGAGAACACTAACCATGATGACAGACTAGCCATGGAGAGCACTAAACATGATGACAGACTAACCAGGGAGAACACTGAACATGATGACAGACTAACCATGGAGAACACTAAACATGATGACAGACTAACCATGGAGAACACCAAACATGATGACAGACTAACCATGGACAACACTAATCATGATGACAGACTAACAAGGGAGAACACTAAACATGATGACAGACTAACCATGGAGAACACTAAACATGATGACAGACAAACCATGGAGAACACTAATCATGATGACAGACTAACCATGGAGAACACTAAACATGATGACAGACTAACCATGGAAAACACTAAACATGATGACAGACTATCCATAGAGAACACGAACCATGATGACAGACTAACCAGGGAGAACACTGAACATGATGACAGACTAACCATGGAGAACACGAAACAAGATGACAGACTAAACATGATGTCAGACTAACAAGGGAGAACACTAAACATGATGACAGACTAACAAGGGAGAACACTAAACATGATGACAGACTAACCATGATGTCAGACTAACAAGGGAGAACACTAAACATGATGACAGACTAGCCATTTAGAACACTGAACATGATGACAGATGAACCATTGAGAAAACTAATCATGATGACAGACTAACAAGGGAGAACACTAAACATGATGACAGACTTACCATGATGTCAGACTAACAAGGGAGAACACTAAACATGGTGACAGACAAACCAGGGAGAACACTAACCATGATGGCAGACTAACCATGGAAACACTAACCATGATGACAGACTAACCATGGAAACACTAACCATGATGACAGACTAACAAGGGAGAACACTAAACATGATGACAGACTAACCATGGAGAACACTAAACATGATGACAGACTAACCAGGGAGAACACTAAACATGATGACAGATTGACCAGGGAGAACACTAAACATGATGACAGATTAACCATGGAGAACACTAAGCATGATGACAGACTAACCATGGAGAACACTAACCATGATGACAGACTAACCATGGAGAACACTAACCATGATGACAGACTAACCATGGAAAACACTAAACATGGTGACAGACAAACCAGGGAGAACACTAACCATGATGGCAGACTAACCATGGAAACACTAACCATGATGACAGACTAACCATGGAAACACTAACCATGATGACAGACTAACAAGGGAGAACACTAAACATGATGACAGACTAACCATGGAGAACACTAAACATGATGACAGACTAACCAGGGAGAACACTAAACATGATGACAGATTGACCAGGGAGAACACTAAACATGATGACAGATTAACCATGGAGAACACTAAGCATGATGACAGACAAACCATGGAGAACACTAACAATGATGACAGACTAACCATGGAGAACACTAACCATGATGACAGACTAACCATGGAGAACACTAACCATGATGACAGACTAACCATGGAAAACACTAAACATGGTGACAGACAAACCAGGGAGAACACTAACCATGATGGCAGACTAACCATGGAAACACTAACCATGATGACAGACTAACCATGGAAACACTAACCATGATGACAGACTAACAAGGGAGAACACTAAACATGATGACAGACTAACCATGGAGAACACTAAACATGATGACAGACTAACCAGGAGAACACTAAACATGATGACAGACTAACCAGGTAGAACACTAAACATGATGACAGACTAACATGGGAGAACACTAAACATGATGACAGACTAGCCATGGAGAACACTAAACATGAAAGACTAACCATGGAGAACACTAAACATGATGACAGACTAACCATGGAAACACTAAACATGATGACAGACAAACCAGGGAGAACACTAACGATGATGACAGACTAACCAGGAGAACACTAAACATGATGACAGACTAACCATGGAGAACACTAAACGCGATGACAGACTAACCATGGAGAACACTAAACATGATGACAGACTATCCATGGAGAGCACTAAACATAATGACAGACTAACAAGGGAGAACACTAAACATGATGACAGACTAACCATGGAGAACACTAAACATGATGACAGACTAACCAGGGAGAACACTAAACATGATGACAGACTAACCAGGTAGAACACTAAACATGATGACAGACTAACATGGGAGAACACTAAACATGATGACAGACTAGCCATGGAGAAGACTAAACATGATGACAGACTAGCCATGGAGAACACTAAACATGATGACAGACTAACCATGGAGAACACAACATGATGACAGACTAAACATGATGACAGACTATCCATGGGGAACACTAACCATGATGACAGACTAAACATGATGATATACTAACAAGGGAGAACACTAAACATGATGACAGACTAGCCATGGAGAACACTAAACATGATGACAGACTAGCCATGGAGAACATGAAACATGATGACAGACTAACAAGGGAGAACACTAACCATGATGACAGACTAGCCATGGAGAGCACTAAACATGATGACAGACTAACCAGGGAGAACACTGAACATGATGACAGACTAACCATGGAGAACACTAAACATGATGACAGACTAACCATGGAGAACACCAAACATGATGACAGACTAACCATGGACAACACTAATCATGATGACAGACTAACAAGGGAGAACACTAAACATGATGACAGACTAACCATGGAGAACACTAAACATGATGACAGACAAACCATGGAGAACACTAATCATGATGACAGACTAACCATGGAGAACACTAAACATGATGACAGACTAACCATGGAAAACACTAAACATGATGACAGACTATCCATAGAGAACACGAACCATGATGACAGACTAACCAGGGAGAACACTGAACATGATGACAGACTAACCATGGAGAACACGAAACAAGATGACAGACTAAACATGATGTCAGACTAACAAGGGAGAACACTAAACATGATGACAGACTAACAAGGGAGAACACTAAACATGATGACAGACTAACCATGATGTCAGACTAACAAGGGAGAACACTAAACATGATGACAGACTAGCCATTTAGAACACTGAACATGATGACAGATGAACCATTGAGAAAACTAATCATGATGACAGACTAACAAGGGAGAACACTAAACATGATGACAGACTTACCATGATGTCAGACTAACAAGGGAGAACACTAAACATGGTGACAGACAAACCAGGGAGAACACTAACCATGATGGCAGACTAACCATGGAAACACTAACCATGATGACAGACTAACCATGGAAACACTAACCATGATGACAGACTAACAAGGAGAACACTAAACATGATGACAGACTAACCATGGAGAACACTAAACATGATGACAGACTAACCAGGAGAACACTAAACATGATGACAGATTGACCAGGAGAACACTAAACATGATGACAGATTAACCATGGAGAACACTAAGCATGATGACAGACTAACCATGGAGAACACTAACCATGATGACAGACTAACCATGGAGAACACTAACCATGATGACAGACTAACCATGGAAAACACTAAACATGGTGACAGACAAACCAGGGAGAACACTAACCATGATGGCAGACTAACCATGGAAACACTAACCATGATGACAGACTAACCATGGAAACACTAACCATGATGACAGACTAACAAGGGAGAACACTAAACATGATGACAGACTAACCATGGAGAACACTAAACATGATGACAGACTAACCAGGGAGAACACTAAACATGATGACAGATTGACCAGGGAGAACACTAAACATGATGACAGATTAACCATGGAGAACACTAAGCATGATGACAGACAAACCATGGAGAACACTAACAATGATGACAGACTAACCATGGAGAACACTAACCATGATGACAGACTAACCATGGAGAACACTAACCATGATGACAGACTAACCATGGAAAACACTAAACATGGTGACAGACAAACCAGGGAGAACACTAACCATGATGGCAGACTAACCATGGAAACACTAACCATGATGACAGACTAACCATGGAAACACTAACCATGATGACAGACTAACAAGGGAGAACACTAAACATGATGACAGACTAACCATGGAGAACACTAAACATGATGACAGACTAACCAGGGAGAACACTAAACATGATGACAGACTAACCAGGTAGAACACTAAACATGATGACAGACTAACATGGGAGAACACTAAACATGATGACAGACTAGCCATGGAGAACACTAAACATGAAAGACTAACCATGGAGAACACTAAACATGATGACAGACTAACCATGGAAACACTAAACATGATGACAGACAAACCAGGGAGAACACTAACGATGATGACAGACTAACCAGGGAGAACACTAAACATGATGACAGACTAACCATGGAGAACACTAAACGCGATGACAGACTAACCATGGAGAACACTAAACATGATGACAGACTATCCATGGAGAGCACTAAACATAATGACAGACTAACAAGGGAGAACACTAAACATGATGACAGACTAACCATGGAGAACACTAAACATGATGACAGACTAACCATGGAAACACTAAACATGATGACAGACAAACCATGGAGAACACTAACAATGATGACAGACTAACCATGGAGAACACTAACCATGATGACAGACTAACCATGGAGAACACTAACCATGATGACAGACTAACCATGGAAAACACTAAACATGGTGACAGACAAACCAGGGAGAACACTAACCATGATGGCAGACTAACCATGGAAACACTAACCATGATGACAGACTAACAAGGGAGAACACTAAACATGATGACAGACTAACCATGGAGAACACTAAACATGATGACAGACTAACCAGGGAGAACACTAAACATGATGACAGACTAACCAGGTAGAACACTAAACATGATGACAGACTAACATGGGAGAACACTAAACATGATGACAGACTAGCCATGGAGAACACTAAACATGAAAGACTAACCATGGAGAACACTAAACATGATGACAGACTAACCATGGAAACACTAAACATGATGACAGACAAACCAGGGAGAACACTAACGATGATGACAGACTAACCAGGAGAACACTAAACATGATGACAGACTAACCATGGAGAACACTAAACACGATGACAGACTAACCATGGAGAACACTAAACATGATGACAGACTATCCATGGAGAGCACTAAACATGATGACAGACTAACAAGGAGAACACTAAACATGATGACAGACTAACCATGGAGAACACTAAACATGATGACAGACTAACCAGGGAGAACACTAAACATGATGACAGACTAACCAGGTAGAACACTAAACATGATGACAGACTAACATGGGAGAACACTAAACATGATGACAGACTAGCCATGGAGAAGACTAAACATGATGACAGACTAGCCATGGAGAACACTAAACATGATGACAGACTAACCATGGAGAACACTAAACATGATGACAGACTATCCATGGGGAACACTAACCATGATGACAGACTAAACATGATGACATACTAACAAGGGAGAACACTAAACATGATGACAGACTAGCCATGGAGAACACTAAACATGATGACAGACTAGCCATGGAGAACATGAAACATGATGACAGACTAACAAGGGAGAACACTAACCATGATGACAGACTAGCCATGGAGAGCACTAAACATGATGACAGACTAACCAGGAGAACACTGAACATGATGACAGACTAACCATGGAGAACACCAAACATGATGACAGACTAACCATGGACAACACTAATCATGATGACAGACTAACAAGGGAGAACACTAAACATGATGACAGACTAACCATGGAGAACACTAAACATGATGACAGACAAACCATGGAGAACACTAATCATGATGACAGACTAACCATGGAGAACACTAAACATGATGACAGACTAACCATGGAAAACACTAAACATGATGACAGACTATCCATAGAGAACACGAACCATGATGACAGACTAACCAGGGAGAACACTGAACATGATGACAGACTAACCATGGAGAACACGAAACAAGATGACAGACTAAACATGATGTCAGACTAACAAGGGAGAACACTAAACATGATGACAGACTAACAAGGGAGAACACTAAACATGATGACAGACTAACCATGATGTCAGACTAACAAGGGAGAACACTAAACATGATGACAGACTAGCCATTTAGAACACTGAACATGATGACAGATGAACCATTGAGAAAACTAATCATGATGACAGACTAACAAGGGAGAACACTAAACATGGTGACAGACAAACCAGGGAGAACACTAACCATGATGGCAGACTAACCATGGAAACACTAACCATGATGACAGACTAACCATGGAAACACTAACCATGATGACAGACTAACAAGGGAGAACACTAAACATGATGACAGACTAACCATGGAGAACACTAAACATGATGACAGACTAACCAGGGAGAACACTAAACATGATGACAGATTGACCAGGGAGAACACTAAACATGATGACAGATTAACCATGGAGAACACTAAGCATGATGACAGACAAACCATGGAGAACACTAACAATGATGACAGACTAACCATGGAGAACACTAACCATGATGACAGACTAACCATGGAGAACACTAACCATGATGACAGACTAACCATGGAAAACACTAAACATGGTGACAGACAAACCAGGGAGAACACTAACCATGATGGCAGACTAACCATGGAAACACTAACCATGATGACAGACTAACAAGGGAGAACACTAAACATGATGACAGACTAACCATGGAGAACACTAAACATGATGACAGACTAACCAGGGAGAACACTAAACATGATGACAGACTAACCAGGTAGAACACTAAACATGATGACAGACTAACATGGGAGAACACTAAACATGATGACAGACTAGCCATGGAGAACACTAAACATGAAAGACTAACCATGGAGAACACTAAACATGATGACAGACTAACCATGGAAACACTAAACATGATGACAGACAAACCAGGGAGAACACTAACGATGATGACAGACTAACCAGGGAGAACACTAAACATGATGACAGACTAACCATGGAGAACACTAAACACGATGACAGACTAACCATGGAGAACACTAAACATGATGACAGACTATCCATGGAGAGCACTAAACATGATGACAGACTAACAAGGGAGAACACTAAACATGATGACAGACTAACCATGGAGAACACTAAACATGATGACAGACTAACCAGGGAGAACACTAAACATGATGACAGACTAACCAGGTAGAACACTAAACATGATGACAGACTAACATGGGAGAACACTAAACATGATGACAGACTAGCCATGGAGAAGACTAAACATGATGACAGACTAGCCATGGAGAACACTAAACATGATGACAGACTAACCATGGAGAACACTAAACATGATGACAGACTATCCATGGGGAACACTAACCATGATGACAGACTAAACATGATGACATACTAACAAGGGAGAACACTAAACATGATGACAGACTAGCCATGGAGAACACTAAACATGATGACAGACTAGCCATGGAGAACATGAAACATGATGACAGACTAACAAGGGAGAACACTAACCATGATGACAGACTAGCCATGGAGAGCACTAAACATGATGACAGACTAACCAGGGAGAACACTGAACATGATGACAGACTAACCATGGAGAACACCAAACATGATGACAGACTAACCATGGACAACACTAATCATGATGACAGACTAACAAGGGAGAACACTAAACATGATGACAGACTAACCATGGAGAACACTAAACATGATGACAGACAAACCATGGAGAACACTAATCATGATGACAGACTAACCATGGAGAACACTAAACATGATGACAGACTAACCATGGGAAACACTAAACATGATGACAGACTATACATAGAGAACACGAACCATGATGACAGACTAACCAGGGAGAACACTGAACATGATGACAGACTAACCATGGAGAACACGAAACAAGATGACAGACTAAACATGATGTCAGACTAACAAGGGAGAACACTAAACATGATGACAGACTAGCCATTTAGAACACTGAACATGATGACAGATGAACCACTGAGAAAACTAATCATGATGACAGACTAACAAGGGAGAACACTAAACATGATGACAGACTTACCATGATGACAGACTAACCATGGAAAACACTAAACATGGTGACAGACAAACCAGGGAGAACACTAACCATGATGGCAGACTAACCATGGAAACACTAACCATGATGACAGACTAACAAGGGAGAACACTAAACATGATGACAGACTAACCATGGAGAACACTAAACATGATGACAGACTAACCAGGGAGAACACTAAACATGATGACAGACTAACCAGGTAGAACACTAAACATGATGACAGACTAACATGGGAGAACACTAAACATGATGACAGACTAGCCATGGAGAACACTAAACATGAAAGACTAACCATGGAGAACACTAAACATGATGACAGACTAACCATGGAAACACTAAACATGATGACAGACAAACCAGGGAGAACACTAACGATGATGACAGACTAACCAGGGAGAACACTAAACATGATGACAGACTAACCATGGAGAACACTAAACACGATGACAGACTAACCATGGAGAACACTAAACATGATGACAGACTATCCATGGAGAGCACTAAACATGATGACAGACTAACAAGGGAGAACACTAAACATGATGACAGACTAACCATGGAGAACACTAAACATGATGACAGACTAACCAGGGAGAACACTAAACATGATGACAGACTAACCAGGTAGAACACTAAACATGATGACAGACTAACATGGGAGAACACTAAACATGATGACAGACTAGCCATGGAGAAGACTAAACATGATGACAGACTAGCCATGGAGAACACTAAACATGATGACAGACTAACCATGGAGAACACTAAACATGATGACAGACTATCCATGGGGAACACTAACCATGATGACAGACTAAACATGATGACATACTAACAAGGGAGAACACTAAACATGATGACAGACTAGCCATGGAGAACACTAAACATGATGACAGACTAGCCATGGAGAACATGAAACATGATGACAGACTAACAAGGGAGAACACTAACCATGATGACAGACTAGCCATGGAGAGCACTAAACATGATGACAGACTAACCAGGGAGAACACTGAACATGATGACAGACTAACCATGGAGAACACCAAACATGATGACAGACTAACCATGGACAACACTAATCATGATGACAGACTAACAAGGGAGAACACTAAACATGATGACAGACTAACCATGGAGAACACTAAACATGATGACAGACAAACCATGGAGAACACTAATCATGATGACAGACTAACCATGGAGAACACTAAACATGATGACAGACTAACCATGGGAAACACTAAACATGATGACAGACTATCCATAGAGAACACGAACCATGATGACAGACTAACCAGGGAGAACACTGAACATGATGACAGACTAACCATGGAGAACACGAAACAAGATGACAGACTAAACATGATGTCAGACTAACAAGGGAGAACACTAAACATGATGACAGACTAGCCATTTAGAACACTGAACATGATGACAGATGAACCACTGAGAAAACTAATCATGATGACAGACTAACAAGGGAGAACACTAAACATGATGACAGACTTACCATGATGACAGACTAACCATGGAAAACACTAAACATGGTGACAGACAAACCAGGGAGAACACTAACCATGATGGCAGACTAACCATGGAAACACTAACCATGATGACAGACTAACAAGGGAGAACACTAAACATGATGACAGACTAACCATGGAGAACACTAAACATGATGACAGACTAACCAGGGAGAACACTAAACATGATGACAGACTAACCAGGTAGAACACTAAACATGATGACAGACTAACATGGGAGAACACTAAACATGATGACAGACTAGCCATGGAGAACACTAAACATGAAAGACTAACCATGGAGAACACTAAACATGATGACAGACTAACCATGGAAACACTAAACATGATGACAGACAAACCAGGGAGAACACTAACGATGATGACAGACTAACCAGGGAGAACACTAAACATGATGACAGACTAACCATGGAGAACACTAAACACGATGACAGACTAACCATGGAGAACACTAAACATGATGACAGACTATCCATGGAGAGCACTAAACATGATGACAGACTAACAAGGAGAACACTAAACATGATGACAGACTAACCATGGAGAACACTAAACATGATGACAGACTAACCAGGAGAACACTAAACATGATGACAGACTAACCAGGTAGAACACTAAACATGATGACAGACTAACATGGGAGAACACTAAACATGATGACAGACTAGCCATGGAGAAGACTAAACATGATGACAGACTAGCCATGGAGAACACTAAACATGATGACAGACTAACCATGGAGAACACTAAACATGATGACAGACTATCCATGGGGAACACTAACCATGATGACAGACTAAACATGATGACATACTAACAAGGGAGAACACTAAACATGATGACAGACTAGCCATGGAGAACACTAAACATGATGACAGACTAGCCATGGAGAACATGAAACATGATGACAGACTAACAAGGGAGAACACTAACCATGATGACAGACTAGCCATGGAGAGCACTAAACATGATGACAGACTAACCAGGGAGAACACTGAACATGATGACAGACTAACCATGGAGAACACCAAACATGATGACAGACTAACCATGGACAACACTAATCATGATGACAGACTAACAAGGGAGAACACTAAACATGATGACAGACTAACCATGGAGAACACTAAACATGATGACAGACAAACCATGGAGAACACTAATCATGATGACAGACTAACCATGGAGAACACTAAACATGATGACAGACTAACCATGGAAAACACTAAACATGATGACAGACTATCCATAGAGAACACGAACCATGATGACAGACTAACCAGGGAGAACACTGAACATGATGACAGACTAACCATGGAGAACACGAAACAAGATGACAGACTAAACATGATGTCAGACTAACAAGGGAGAACACTAAACATGATGACAGACTAGCCATTTAGAACACTGAACATGATGACAGATGAACCACTGAGAAAACTAATCATGATGACAGACTAACAAGGGAGAACACTAAACATGATGACAGACTTACCATGATGTCAGACTAACAAGGGAGAACACTAAACATGATGACAGACTAACAAGGGAGAACACTAAATATGATGACAGACTAACAAGGGAGAACACTAAACATGATGACAGACTAACCATGATGTCAGACTAACAAGGGAGAACACTAAACATGATGACAGACTAACCATGGAGAACACAACATGATGACAGACTAGCCATGGAGAACATGAAACATGATGACAGACTAACAAGGGAGAACACTAACCATGATGACAGACTAGCCATGGAGAGCACTAAACATGATGACAGACTAACCAGGGAGAACACTAAACATGATGACAGACTAACCATGATGTCAGACTAACAAGGGAGAACACTAAACATGATGTCAGACTAACAAGGGAGAACACTAAACATGATGACAGACTAACAAGGGAGAACACTAAACATGATGACAGACTAACAAGGGAGAACACTAAACATGATGACAGACTAGCCATTTAGAACACTGAACATGATGACAGATGAACCATTGAGAACACTAATCATGATGACAGATTGACCAGGGAGAACACTAAACATGACAACAGATTAACCATAGAGAACACTAAACATGATGACAGACTAACCAGGGAGAACACTAAACATGATGACAGACTAACCATGATGTCAGACTAACAAGGGAGAACACTAAACATGATGTCATACTAACAAGGGAGAACACTAAACATGATGACAGACTAACAAGGGAGTCACTAAACATGATGACAGACTAACAAGGGAGAACACTAAACATGATGACAGACTAGCCATTTAGAACACTGAACATGATGACAGATGAACCATTGAGAACACTAATCATGATGACAGATTGACCAGGGAGAACACTAAACATGATGACAGATTAACCATAGAGAACACTAAACATGATGACAGACTAACCAGGGAGAACACTGAACATGATGACAGACTGAACATGATGACAGACCAACCCTCGGAAGTGAACTACAGAGGATAAAATCTAAGACAACAGAGAATGTGGGTAAGCCTGTGTGAAGAGGCGTGTCTTTACACTCTTATGAAGAAAAGGTGCCATCTAGCACCTAAAAGGGTTCTTCGGCTGTCCCCATAGGATAACCCTTTTTTATTCCAGGTAGAACCCTTTTGGTTCCATGTAGAACCCTTTCCCTACGGGGTTCTACATGGAAACCAAAAGTTTTACCTGGAACCAAACATTATTCTCCTATGGGGACAGCCGTAGAACCCTTTTTTTTCTATGAGTGTAGTACTTGAATATGTGTTTGGAATGTGAGGCTCTCACATGGAGAGGGAGTTCCAGAGTTGGCTAAAAGCCCAGTCTCCAATGGAGAGGAGCCTGGAGTGAGGGATTTTGCCAGTGTCAGAGAAGCTCAGTGAACAGGTGTGTCACGTCCTGACCTTAGTTCCTTTTTTATGTCTCTATTTTAGTTTGGTCAGGGCGTGAGTTGGGGTGGGCATTCTATGTTTTGTGTTCTATGTTTTCTATTTCTATGTGTTTGGCCTGGTATGGTTCCCAATCAGAGGCAAGGTGGGAGTGTAGGCATAGCATAGGTACAGGAAAACATGTTTTGCACGCGCTACAGATGGCTATATCCGGTCAGCTAATACTGGACTAGTAAAGGCCCAGTGCACTACTTTTGTAAAAAAAAAATATATTTTTATATATATCTTCTAAGCAGGCCCTACAGAAACTATTTGTGTTCTAGAAGATAAGAGGTTTGAGTCCTCAAAAGGGGTTATATATATATATATATATACAGTTGAAGTTGGAAGTTTACATACACTTAGGTTGGAGTCATAAAAAAATCATTTTTCAACCAGTCCACAAATGTCTTGTTAACAAACTATAGTTTTGGCAAGACAGTTAGGACATCTACTTTGTGCATGACACAAGTCATTTTTTCAACAATTGTTTACAGACAGATTATTTCACTTATAATTCACTATATCACAATTCCAGTGGGTCAGAAGTTTACATACACTAAGTTGACTGTGCCTTTAAACAGCTTGGAAAATTCCAGAAAATGATGTCATAGCTGTAGAAGCTCCTGATAAGCTAATTGACATAATTTGAGTCAATTGGAGGTGTACCTGTTGATGTATTTCAAAGCCTACCTTCAAACTCAGTGCCTCTTTGCTTGACATCGTGGGAATATCAAAAGAAATCAGCCAAGACTTCAGAAAAGAATTGTAGACCTCCACAAGTCTGGTTCATCATTGGGAGCAATTTCCAAATGCCTGAAGGTACCACATTCATCTGTACAAACAATAGTATGCACGTATAAACACCATGGGACCACGCAGCCATCATACCGCTCAGGAAGGAGACGCATTCTGTCTCCTAGAGAAGAACTTACTTTGGTGGGAAAAGTGCAAATCAATCCCAGAACAACAGCAAAGAACCTTGTGAAGATGCTGGAGGAAACAGGTACAAAGTATCTATATCTACGGTAAAATGAGTCCTATATCGACATAACCTGAAAGGCCGCTCAGCAAGGAAGAAGCCACTGCTCCAAAACTCCCATAAAAAAGCCAGACTACGGTTTGCAACTACACATGGGGACAAAGATCGTAGTTTTTGGAGAAATGTCCTCTGGTCTGATGAAACAAAAATAGAACTGTTTTGCCATGATAACCATCTTTATGTTTGGAGGAAAAAGGGGGAGGCTTGCAAGCCGAAGAACACCATCCCAACTGTGAAGCACGGGGGTGGCAGCATCATGGTGTGGGGGTGCTCTGCTGCAGGAGGGACTGGTGCACTTCACAAAATAGATGGCATCATGAGGATGGAAAGTTATGTGGATATATTGAAGCAACATCTCAAGACCTCAGTCAGGAAGTTAAAGCTTGGTCGCAAATGGGTCTTCCAAATGGACAATGACCCCAAGCATACTTCCAAAGTTGTTGCAAAATGGCTTAAGGACAACAAAGTCAAGGTATTGGAATGGCCATCACAAAGCCCTGACCTCAATCCCATAGAACATTTGTGAGCAGAACTGAAAAAGTGTGTGCGAGCAAGGAGGCCTAGAAACCTGACTCAGTTACACCAGCTTTGTCAGGAGGAACGGGCCAAAATTCACCCAACTTATCGTGGGAAGCTTGTGGAAGGCTACCTGAAACGTTTGACCCAAGTTAAACAATTTAAAGTCAATGCTACCAAATACTAATTGAGTGCATGTAAACCTTTGATCCACTGGGAATGTGAAATAAACCATTATTCTGACATTTCACATTCTTAAAATAAAGTGGTGATCCTAACTGACCTAAGACACGGAATTTTTACTAGGATTCAATTGTGAAAACTGAGTTTAAATATATTTGGCTAAGGTGTATGTAAACTAGAGATATATATGAGACAACCTTTGATGTTAATGTAATATCATTGTTAAGTGAGAAAAGCACTCTGGAAAAGGTCCGGAACAGCTCTTCCGGATGTGAACATTAAACAGATTTTAAATTCACTGTTTAGTGATATAAAAAACATTGCAAAGTAGAGGAGGAGACACAAGTGAAAAAGTCAGACGTGACCCCCACCTGTAGCCTCTCTGTTCCCTCTATCTATCCTCACATTGAGTTGTGCATGACAGATCAGGTTTCAAGCATCTGGTCAGCACTGCCTGGCTTTGAGTCAACAGATACTGACAGCTGTGACTAACGACGTCTTAGGCCAACCAGAACACAGGCTGTAAAAGGTAGTAAAGACAACCCTCTAGTGACAGTAATCACACGTAAATCAGAATCTCCAAAACAGTTGGATGAATGTTAAAAAACTTTTAAGCATCCACGAGACGTGGATTTCAGAGATGTGCAGGTTCCGAGTGAAACCAACAACATTATTCGTTCAGCAAAAAAAGGAACCTGGTGTGTGTTATTACTGCGGGATTTCTGGTCATTGGCAACGAGAATGAAAAGGGGAAGAAAATGTGATTTTATGAGAAGTGGCCAGGAGAAGTAGGGTCCTTCTAAGGGAAAATGGAATCAAGACAACAGCCCCAATGATACAATGCTGATGCAGAAATTTAAGAAGCTCTCTCTGGCTCATCAGCAAAGTTTGCTGGATGCTGTGGAGGTAAACTAACAGACCCATCTGACGTCCCATCTCAGCTGGTGTACATATGAAATCGGATGGATTATATGATTATATGAACATGATGGTTAATAACTTTGCAGTTTATTTTTTTTGTAGATATTGGTGCTGAAGTCACTTTATTGCCCATATCTTATGCAAAACAAATGTCTTCAGTACACGGGAAAGAAGATGAGAGCAACAGGAGTGGGGGGAGAGACAGATATGAAACAGACCAAACCATTATACATTTCTATTGGTCCAATGAAGACTGATCCAGGGCTCTAGATTACGAAGAAAAATGAGTGTGAGACTTTGGATATGGAACCAGTGTGCTTGACAGGTCTTGCCCCACCTTGCACAAAACAATATCCCATTAGCAAGGAAGATATGGACCATACTGAAGTAATGAGTAAAGATCTATGGGACATGGGTAAAGTTGAAAAAACACCATGTAATCCAGGTACTCTGATGTATCCTATAGATATCATATTACTTGAACACTACTGTTGTGAGTTGGTTTTGGATCAGCTCTCTGATGGGTTTATAGAGTCATTCGTTGGAAAACCCTGAGTTTATCTTATACACAGACGGTTCAAGTATTGTGGAGGGGGGTGTGAGGAAGGTAGGCTGGGCAGTTACTAATCAAATCAAATCAAATGTATTTATATAGCCCTTTGTACATCAGCTGATATCTCAAAGTGCTGTACAGAAACCCAGCCTAAAACCCCAAACAGCAAGCAATGCAGGTGTATAAGCATGATGGCTAGGAAAAACTCCCTAGAAAGGCCAAAACCTAGGAAGAAACCTAGAGAGGAACCAGGCTATGTGGGGTGCCCAGTCCTCTTCTGGCTGTGCCGGGTGGAGATTATAACAGAACATGGCCAAGATGTTCAAATGTTCATAAATGACCAGCATGGTCAAATAATAATAATAACAGGCAGAACAGTTTAAACTGGAGCAGCAGCACGGCCAGGTGGACTGGGGACAGCAAGGAGTCATCATGCCAGGTAGTCCTGAGGCATGGTCCTAGGGCTCAGGTCCTCCGAGAGAAAGAAAGAGAGAAAGAGAGAACTAGAGAGAGCATACTTAAATTCACACAGGACACCGGATAGGACAGGAGAAGTACTCCAGATATAACAAACTGACCCTAGACCCTTGACACATAAACTACTGCAGCATAAATACTGGAGGCTGAGACAGGAGGGGTCAGGATACACTGTGGCCCCATCCGATGACACCCCCGGACAGGGCCAAAGAGGAAGGATATAACCCCACCCACTTTGCCAAAGCACAGCCCCCACTAGAGGGATATCTTCAACCACCAACTTACCATCCTGAGACAAGGCAGAGTATAGCCCACAAAGATCTCCGCCACGACACAACCCAAGGGGTGGCGCCAACCCAGACAGGGTTGACACATCAGTGACTCAACCCACTCAAGTGACGCACCCCTCCTTTTTACTACAATGGACAATGTGATAATACCAAGCACGTTAGATTTGAGGAAAGCAGACATTCACTTTATGAATGACACAATGCTTAACTATTGTAGACAACTCTCTAAAGGGGAATAACTCCCGAGGGGGGACATGATGTAGTGCCAGGACAGTGGGTGATGGTAAAAAAAATATGTGACAGACACAATAGGGCCAAAATGGGAAGGTCTTTATCAAATTTAGCTAATAACGAGTTCAGCAGTAAAAGTCCAGGGAAAATCACGATGGATACATGTCACTCATTGCAAGGTTGTCCATGTCGATGACAAAGCGGAGCCTGGAAAATAAAGAACTGATTGATTAGCAATTGGGGGCCAATCTCAGGTGAAGAAGCATAGTAAGACGACTGCAGTAAGACGATGTTGTATACTGCAGTCATCATATTAGGGATATCTCGGTGAAATGTCCAACCTTTTCCTGAAAATTGGGACATGCTTACTTAGGGAAATCTCTGTGAAATATCCATTTCTATTGAAACCAGGACATGTTACTTTCACTTTTTTGTTTCCTTCATTACAGGTTATGAGAATCTACCATCTGAGGCTGCAGCAATATCCCTTGACTGTACCTGAAACGATACAAGATCACGGTGAAGTGCAACCAGTAGAACGGAAGAATAATTCCTCACTACCGGCAGACTGTCAGAACATCATGTCTAATAGTTATCTATGTGGGACTGATACCAGTGTGGAAGAGCTGGTCACTTTTAAAGGACTTGGTGAATGATTACCTTGACAAAGGGATGATTGAATATTATTGTCTTGCAGACAAGTGAAAGATGTTTGAAATTATTTTCCTTGTGAGTTTCCCCCTTATACAGGACGTGGGTGGTGTTTCCATATCTAACACAGAGATGCATCAGCAGGATGAGGGACACTCGGGAGTCAATACGTTGCTAGCTCTCTCGGTACACTATGCCACAGTAGTCAATCAAAGTAGTTGTTGGGTTTGTACTTATGCTCCATTCACATCAAGGCCAGGTATTCCATTAAGGGCTATTCCTCTTAACCAGAGTGAAATGTTGGTTATATGGAGAGATGTTAATTGGTATAAGGTGATTATTGGTACTAATTGGGGTGAGAATGTTGAGTATCAACATGCGAGAGTACATAGTTCTGCAGATAGGTGCTGGAGGAGGCCTTATACTCCTGGATGTGTGTCCATTTAACAGCATGTGGATGAGTTGGGGGTGGAGCTGACATCCTGGAGTCATAGGTACCTTCCCAGTAATGGCACTAGGACTACTTTTTTGTGTCAATACCTTTGGTAATATCATCAATAATGGTATGATAGCACCTACTGGGACTTACTTTATCTGTGGCTCCTTGGGGCGGCAGGGTAGCCTAGTGGTTAGAGCATTGGACTAGTAACCGAAAGGTTGCAAGTTCAAATCCCCGAGCTGACAAGGTACAAAATCTGTCGTTCTGCCCTTGAACAGGCAGATTGGCCCACTGTTCCTAGGCTGTCATTGAAAATAAGAATTTGTTCTTAACTGACTTGCCTAGTAAAATAAAGGTAAAAAAAAAAAGAAGCCTATTCCTGGTTACCAAAGTTGTGGTAAGGGTTGTGTTATTTGGGATATGTAGTACCCCATGTAAGACATTCTGTGAATTCTCTTTTTTCACGGCGTCATAAATGTGTGATTACAGAAACGGAGAGATTCTTTGCGATTGCTTTTCCCTCTTATGGTATTTCTAAAATAGCGTGGGAAGTTATTAATATGGCTAACTCTTTGGAAATCCTAGCTAATAGAACAGACTTGCCTAGTAAAATAAAGGTAAAAAAGTATTGAGTTAATTACTGCTGAGATGGTTTCCATTCTTACTGTGGCGATGCAAAATAATTTAGCGCTTGATTATCTTCTGTCTGCACAAGGGCGCTATGTGCTGTTATTGGTGCTGAATGCTGTACTTACATTCCTCATCATTCTGAAGAAATAACTGACCTAATCCAAAAGATCAGAACTGAGGGCGCTAAATGTCATGATTACAATCCAGATGATCTAGGCTTAGTCATGTGGTTGTCTTCCACATTCAGTACATGGGGAAGTTTTTGGGTGGGCATGATACTTCCAATAGTGGGAGTTGTGGTTGTTTTTGTTATCCTCATCCAGGTTATCAAGTGTGCTATTGCCCGATGTTTGTCTGCTAAAATCCGATGGTTACGTGATGGGGGATATCATAAGATTCATCAACCGTGTCCTTTTGGAGATGGGTGTCAGTGGTGTTCACAAGAATGTGATGGGGGTCACAATGGTCATCATCACACCAAGCCTCATGATTGTGGTCAATATGTCAGTGGTAACTCTCCTCAGTGCTGTAACAAACCATGCTCCCTCAGATGTGGTATCACACCTGTTAATACCTCTTTTCTATAACTTTGTCTGAAATCTATTTCTTATTGCAATGGCAAGTAAAATATGCCCTTTGTGTTTTATAGGAATGCAAGGTGTTTAATGTGAATGATTTTATGCTTACTGCTAATGTTTTATTCTGTTTATTTTTTAATGTTTTCTAAAATACATTTGAAGTATATTTCTTTTTAAAATGGTCTAGGGGGTAAGTATAAGAATATTTTGAAGATAAATACACAACGCAGAGGATGAGAGGACGAGAGTACCAACAACTAAATAGAGTACTAATGTTTGATAGTGACTAGGCCCATTCACACCTCTCTGGCCTACAGAACCTCTGCCATCTTTCCATCAGTTGCTGACTGCAGAGGCAAAACCACAGTGAAGTTTTTATGGCTCAATTATGTTTTAATTACTTTTTTACCCTCAACACATTCATAGAATCGTTGGCAGGCAGCATTTGTAAGTGGGTTACACAACCAGCACCACCAGTCATTCAGGTGGTTTATACCAGTGTGTCCTCACACGACACTGATTACAGACTACCCCTCTACTTCTTCAGTAAGTTTCTCCAGTCCCATGGGAAACACAGTGTCCAGCAGCCACATGTTCCACCCCTTTGAACAAGCTGCAGCATCGCCCTCCTGGAAAGATACTACACAAGATCTATACAAAAGCTACTGATTTTACTCCTCGATTGCTACTGAGATGTGTAGTAAACCAGTAGTGATTTATGTAGTAATTTAGGTAGTAATGAGTGATACATTGGGACATTTTACTACTGGTGAATCCTACATATTTCCTATTTAAATCACTACATATTTATCCCTTAATGACTACTGTGTAACTAATGAGCTTTTGGGTATCTAATACTTAAAACCTACACATACTTAAACAATTCCTACATGTTCACCATTGAATTACTACACAATGCCTACACATTACTGCTGTATGCCTACTCAACCCCTATTGATATTACTGCCAGTGCCATCTGTGTGTGTGTAGTGTTGTGTTACTACTGACCACTACTGAATTGCTCCTGATCCTTTTTCATTTCCAAAAATAAACCCTTTTTGAATTAAACTACTAAATTTACTACTGTTTGCTTATTCAAAATCACTGTTGACATCTTGTTTCAGTACTGTGTCGATACTAGACTTGTGCACATGTTATTTCCTCAAGTTTCTAACTATTATTATATCATGAAACAAGAAATAATATGCTTATACAAACTTTATAGCACTTTTTTTTCATTCAATTAATTACAAATAAATAAATACATTTTGTTAGTCCCTTTGAGTCCTTGTTTTCATTCAGCTTTTATCTTCAGTGTCACGGATCCCTCTGGAACTGCCATTACGCACACCTGGTCCCAATTCCCTTTGATTAGTAATTGTATAAGTGTGCCCTTTGTTCGCCTTTGTCCTGTTGATTATTGTTACAATGTCCGTTGGTCGTGTGAGTACCTGTGCTGTGTTGTTTTGGCTTTCGTGCTGCTTGTATTGCGCAGATGATTATGGGCCTCATCCAGTGTGGTATCATTGTGCGCTTGTGTTATTTATTCGAGGTACTCCTCGCTCTTTTGTTTGGGTTTCAAACCGGTGTTTTGTATACATGTTTGTTTGATCTTCGTCCCTGTGCCTTTACCTGGTACGCTGTAATTTGGGTGAAAAAAAACAAAAACATTACTCATTCCTGTGCCTGTCTCCCGACCCTTTATACCAGCGTGACATTCAGATCCTCTTTGTTAGTTGCAGCTACATTTCTACCCACGTAACCTTTTTAGAAAATAAAGAAAAGTACAAAAAAACAACCAATTATAAGCCATTATCAATAATCTGCTAACAGAGGTCACATAATATAACACAGAGCAACATTTGATAAACAATGTTAATCTTACCAACAATGGCCTCTAGTCTTCTAACAGATGTAGGATCTTAATTTGAGTCAGTTTGCTACAGCAGGAAAATATTTCTGCAGCAACAGGAAATGTGAATTTTTATGTGGATTATAATTAATGGACATTTGTGCAGGGGTTCATACATTTTCGTAAGGGCAAATCAAGTCTGAAACTTTTAAAAGTGGAAATCCAAACTTTATAAGCCTTTTTAAGCCTCAAATACACTACAAGTTTGAATATCCTGTTGTCCATGACAATTCGCAGCAATAAAAGAGTGATCAAATTAAGATCCTACATCTGTATGTTGAGGGTTTCCTTGGCAAAGGTTAAAATATGTAACTAGAATGGGTAAGTATACCAATGGGAACATACTGTACATTTGCATACAAACACACATCCTTAATAGCTAGCGTGACAAAAACAGAGGCTACATGGCTATTTCAATCGGGCTAGCAAACATATAGGCTAAACTCAAATCTCTATGACAACGGCTAACTGCTAATACCATTTTGGCTAGTAATCTAAAAAGTTATATAAACGGCTAAACAACGACAAAGTATTCATAAAACAAAGAAAGGTTAAACTTACAGATGGTGCCTGCATAAGTGCTATCAAAGACAGGATGATGAAGAATGGAAGGTGATTACATTCGGGATTGTCAAAAACAGTAGCTAGCTAACAACAACCAACTACTTCCTGTTTTGCCTTCTCTGGTTGCAAAAAGCCAGTTAGGTTACTATTGAAAAGACTCTTTAGTAAAGCAGTAGTGTTTTGGCTAGTTAAGTACTACCAACACCCAAGAAAAATCTCTACCTGATTACAACTGGAAACTCTACTGTTTTCTTACTTGAGTAGTGCATAAACTAAACATTCACTACACAATCCCTACAAGTCTCTAAATAGTCACAAATGCACAAATAGGTTTTGTGTAGTAATTCAGTACTTTTTTACAAGGGCACGTCATGTTATGGTGAGGATTTATTTAATTGTCAATTAGCCCAGAACAATAACAATGAATCACTGTACGTTGCTAGTTTCAGTGAAATGGGATAAAAAGGTGAGAAGACACCCTTCCTGTGTGTGTCGGTCTCTGACACTAACATACATTGGGGCAAAAATTATTTAGACAGCCACCAATTGTGCACGTTCTCCCACTTAAAACGATGAGAGAGGCCTGTAATTTGCATCATAGGTACACTTCAGCTGGATCTTCACAACTAGCTATCTAGCTATCTACGAACTGTTAGCTTGCTAGCACAGGCCTGCTAACCGTCTGAATCGCCGCGTCCCAAACACCCATATTTAGTTTCTATCTCTTTTTGATTTTTAATTTGTTTATACCTTCCGGAAACCTGCCTCACCCAATGTGATACGGAATCGCTATTATTTTTAATTTTTTAGAACACACTCAAGAACCTCCAGAAGCTAACCAGCTAACTAGCTACAAGCTATTTAGTCATTGTTAGTTTTTTTTAACCTGGATAACACTCGCCAGTCCAGCTTCCCTGCCCCATCCACCGCTGCCCCCTGGACACTGATCTCTTGGCCACATAGCTGATGCACGCTGGGCTGTCCATTAATCACGGTACTCCATTCTGCTTGTTTGTTTTATCTGTTGGGCCCGTTGCCTAGTCAACACCATTTTACCTGCTGTTGTCGTGCTAGCTGATTAGCTGTTGTTATCTCACCTACTGTTTTAGCTAGCTTTCCCAATTCAACACCTGTGATTACTGTATGCCTCGCTGTATGTCTCTCTCAAATGTCAATATGCCTTGTATACTGTTGTTCAGGTTAGTTATCATTGTTTTAGTTCCACTCTTCATACCCCTGATAACTCCTTTGTCCCACCTCCCACACATGCGGTGACCTCACCCATTACAACCAGCATGTCCAGAGATACAACCTCTCTCACCATCGCCCAGGGCCTGGGCTTACCTCCGCTGTACCCGCACCCCACCATACCCCTGTCTGCGCATTATGCCCTGAATATATTCTACCATGCCCAGAAACCTGCTCCTCTTATTCTCTGTCCCCAACGCTCTAGGCGACCAGTTTTGATAGCCTTTAGCCGCACCCTCATACTACTCCTTCTCTGTTCCGCGGGTGATGTGGAGGTAAACCCAGGCCCTGCATGTCCCCAGGCACCCTCATTTGTTGACTTCTGTGATCGAAAAAGCCTTGGTTTCATGCATGTCAACATCAGAAGCCTCCTCCCTAAGTTTGTTTTACTCACTGCTTTAGCACACTCTGCTAACCCTGATGTCCTTGCTGTGTCTGAATCCTGGCTCAGGAAGGCCACCAAAAATTCAGAGATTTCCATACCCAACTATAACATCTTCCGTCAAGATAGAACTGCCAAAGGGGGAGGAGTTGCAGTCTACTGCAGAGATAGCCTGCAAAGTAATGTCATACTTTCCAGGTCCATACCCAAACAGTTCGAACTACTAATTTTGAAAATTACTCTCTCCAGAAATAAGTCTCTCACTGTTGCCGCCTGCTACCGACCCCCCTCAGCTCCCAGCTGTGCCCTGGACACCATTTGTGAATTGATCGCCCCCCCCATCTAGCTTCAGAGTTTGTTCTGTTAGGTGACCTAAACTGGGATATGCTTAACACCCCGGCAGTCCTACAATCTAAGCTTGATGCCCTCAATCTCACACAAATCAGCAAGGAACCCACCAGGTACAACCCTAACTCTGTAAACAAGGGCACCCTCATAGACGTCATCCTGACCAACTGGCCCTCCAAATACACCTGCGCTGTCTTCAACCAGGATCTCAGCGATCATTGCCTGTATCCGCTACGGAGCCGCAGTCAAACGACCACCCCTCATCACTGTCAAACGCTCCCTAAAACACTTCTGTGAGCAGGGCTTCCTAATCAACCTGGCCCGGGTATCCTGGAAGGACATTGACCTCATCCCGTCAGTTGAGGATGCCTGGTCATTCTTTAAAAGTAACTTCCTCTCCATTTTAGATAAGCATGCTCCGTTCAAAAAATGCAGAACTAAGAACAGATACAGCCCTTGGTTCACTCCAGACCTGACTGCCCTCGACCAGCACAAAAACATCCTGTGGCGGACTGCAATAGCATCGAATAGTCCCCGTGATATGCAACTGTTCAGGGAAGTCAGGAACCAATACACGCAGTCAGTCAGGAAAGCTAAGGCCAGCTTCTTCAGGCAGAAGTTTGCATCCTGTAGCTCCAACTCCAAAAAGTTCTGGGACACTGTGAAGTCCATGGAGAACAAGAGCACCTCCTCCCAGCTGCCCACTGCACTGAGGCTAGGTAACACGGTCACCACCGATAAATCCATGATTATCAAAAACTTCAATAAGCATTTCTCAACGGCTGGCCATGCCTTCCGCCTGGCTACTCCAACCTCGGCCAACAGCCACCCCCCCCCTCGCAGCTCCTCGCCCAAGCCTCTCCAGGTTCTCCTTTACCCAAATCCAGATAGCAGATGTTCTGAAAGAGCTCCAAAACCTGGACCCGTACAAATCAGCTGGGCTTGACAATCTGGACCCTCTATTTCTGAAACTATACGCCGCCATTGTCGCAACCCCTATTACCAGCCTGTTCAACCTCTCTTTCATATCGTCCGAGATCCCCAAGGATTGGAAAGCTGCCGCAGTCATCCCCCTCTTCAAAGGGGGAGACACCCTGGACCCAAACTGTTACAGACCTATATCCATCCTGCCCTGCCTATCTAAGGTCTTCGAAAGCCAAGTCAACAAACAGGTCACTGACCATCTCGAATCCCACCGTACCTTCTCCGCTGTGCAATCTGGTTTCCGAGCCGGTCACGGGTGCACCTCAGCCACACTCAAGGTACTAAACGATATCATAACCGCCATCGATAAAAGACAGTACTGTGCAGCCGTCTTCATCGACCTTGCCAAGGCCTTCGACTCTGTCAATCACCAAATTCTTATCGGCAGACTCAGTAGCCTCAGTTTTTCGGATGACTGCCTTGCCTGGTTCACCAATTACTTTGCAGACAGAGTTCAGTGTGTCAAATCGGAGGGCATGCTGTCCGGTCCTCTGGCAGTCTCTATGGGGGTGCCACAGGGTTCAATTCTCGGGCCGACTCTTTTCTCTGTATATATCAATGATGTTGCTCTTGCTGCGGGCGATTCCCTGATCCACCTCTACGCAGACGACACCATTCTATATACTTTCGGCCCGTCATTGGACACTGTGCTATCTAACCTCCAAACGAGCTTCAATGCCATACAACACTCCTTCCGTGGCCTCCAACTGCTCTTAAACGCTAGTAAAACCAAATGCATGCTTTTCAACCGATCGCTGCCTGCACCCGCATGCCCGACTAGCATCACCACCCTGGATGGTTCCGACCTTGAATATGTGGACATCTATAAGTACCTAGGTGTCTGGCTAGACTGCAAACTCTCCTTCCAGACTCATATCAAACATCTCCAATCGAAAATCAAATCAAGAGTCGGCTTTCTATTCCGCAACAAAGCCTCCTTCACTCACGCCGCCAAGCTTACCCTAGTAAAACTGACTATCCTACCGATCCTCGACTTCGGCGATGTCATCTACAAAATGGCTTCCAACACTCTACTCAGCAAACTGGATGCAGTCTATCACAGTGCCATCCGTTTTGTCACTAAAGCACCTTATACCACCCACCACTGCGACTTGTATGCTCTAGTCGGCTGGCCCTCGCTACATATTCGTCGCCAGACCCACTGGCTCCAGGTCATCTACAAGTCCATGCTAGGTAAAGCTCCGCCTTATCTCAGTTCACTGGTCACGATGGCAACACCCATCCGTAGCACGCGCTCCAGCAGGTGTATCTCACTGATCATCCCTAAAGCCAACACCTCATTTGGCCGCCTTTCGTTCCAGTACTCTGCTGCCTGTGACTGGAACGAATTGCAAAAATCGCTGAAGTTGGAGACTTTTATCTCCCTCACCAACTTCAAACATCAGCTATCTGAGCAGCTAACCGATCGCTGCAGCTGTACATAGTCTATTGGTAAATAGCCCACCCATTTTCACCTACCTCATCCCCATACTGTTTTTATTTATTTACTTTTCTGCTCTCTTGCACACCAATATCTCTACCTGTACATGACCATCTGATCATTTATCACTCCAGTGTTAATCTGCAAAATTGTAATTATTCGCCTACCTCATGCCTTTTGCACACATTGTATATAGACTCCCCCTTTTTTTTCTACTGTGTTATTGACTTGTTAATTGTTTACTCCATGTGTAACTCTGTGTCGTCTGTTCACACTGCTATGCTTTATCTTGGCCAGGTCGCAGTTGCAAATGAGAACTTGTTCTCAACTAGCCTACCTGGTTAAATAAAGGTGAAATAAAAAAATTAAAATAATAAAATAAAACACAGTAACAAAGTGGAAACATTATTTTCAAAAAAACAACGCTGTTTCCCTTCATAGTTACTGATCATATGCATCGGTCATATTTTCAACTGTCTCCATTTCCTAGTTTCTGTTAATAAAACCCATCTTGAATGGGTGAAGGGTAGTGAGAGTGGAAGTGGGCTGCCTGGCAACTGTACTTCACCTTTCAAATGGCAGATCAACGGCACATTACTTCCTGTTTACTCTAATAACTCAAAATAGATCAATCAGGCCGTTTGTCCACAAAAATGTTTAGAATACATTGATATCCAATTTTGTGAGTGCATCTGTGCATCCCTGTGTGTGTGCATCTCTGTGTGTGTGTTTGTTTGTGTGTGTGTGGTTGGGGGTTGGTGTTGGGTGTCTTTGCAGGTGAACAGTGCTGAGAAGAGCAGAGTTTAGGGCTCATTATAGAAATATATAGAGGACTCATCATGTGTATATATATATAACCTGTTTTAGCATGAACATTCACATTGAGGGCTTCCACTATGCGCTGGCCATGCTGTCACAGATGCTATAATGGCACAGATATAAAGATGAGATCTATCTCTTTGTGTTCCACATGCAGCTTGTTCTATCGATAGCCCACCTCACATAGTACAGCTGCACCGGACGCTGCAAAGGTGTGAAAACACTGCAACTACACCATGTGCACAGACCAGACAAGAAGAACAGAGACCGACACTGAAACAAACTGTGTGCGTGTGTGTGTGTGTGCGTGCGTGCGTGCGTGCGTGCGTGCGTGCGTGCGTGCGTGCGTGCGTGCATGCGCGAGACAGAGGGGATGTGGTTTGATGGCTTCGGTGGGGATCACAACATGAAAGAAAGTAATAGAAACAGGATGTAAAAAGGGTTAGAAAGTAAGATAAGATTTTAATCAAAACGTTGAAATCAAGATAAAGAACATTTGGTTCATTCATAATGAAAACCTTAGAGATCACAATGTCATAATACTAGTTCATAATTTAAGATGTCATACGTCTGTGGCAGAGTTATCTTGGCCATGTGACCTGTTATAGCCTATAACTTGAAACAACTCCTGGCCCTACTTGTCATAATGTACTTTGGGTCCAGATTTAGAAAGGTATTGCCTGCAATCAGACAATTAGATACTCACAGATTCATAGCACAGACACACCACCATGCAGATAGATACAGTGGGGCAAAAAAGTATTTAGTCAGCCACCAATTGTGCATGTCAGCAACAGTGTGTGAAAACCTTGTGAAGACTTACAGAAAATGTTTGACATCTGTCATTGCCAACAAAGGGTATATAACAAAGTATTGAGATAAACTTTTGTTATTGACCAAATACTTATTTTCCACCATAATTTGCAAATAAATTCATTACAAATCCTACAATGTGATTTTCTGGATTTTTATCTTCTCATTTTGTCTGTCATAGTTGAAGTGTACCTATGATGAAAATTACAGGCCTCTCTCATCGTTTTAAGTGGGAGAAATTGCACAATTGGTGGCTGTCTAAATAATTTTTGCCCCACTGTCTGTTAGTGTCAGAGACCGACACACACAGGAAGGGTGTCTTCTCATCTTTTTATCCCATTTCACTGAAACTAGAGAAAGAGCGAGAGGGGATAAGAGTGAAAGAAAAAGGGTAGGGCAGAGTGCGAATTATATCTCTTTTTCATGGGCCTAATGGGAAAGATGTAATTTTACTGTAAAAATGTATGACCTTTTAATGTGGCATGAACATAGCCAGTGATGATGTTTTCATCTGATTGTTATTTATTTTTATTTTTAATCTACCTGTGCAAGTTCGTCCACTCCAAAATCATTCCAGCATCCAAACAGTGCACTATGTGCACCTGCTATTTGATGAATGGAAAGACACAACTGTTACAAATTGCTAAAAAGTCACATTCGGTGATTGTCATTTTTGTATGTTTTGTAGCCTGAATTAACTCATGCATCTTGCTGATAAATTGACCTTTTAAATTAAACAAATAACTCAAGATACCTGAAAAGGGGCTGAAATTTGGGACTGTCCCGGGATGACAACTTCAGCTACCTGGGAAAAACAATGTTTATGCTATGACAGAGAGTTGGGTGTGTTCATTTCATTTGGATATTTACCACTGTAGCACTTTGAATTTGTTGCATTTAGGGGTGCTCATCTCTCATTCAGGGGGATTTAGTCCCCCGTAATTCACACTCTGGGGTAGGTGGAGAGAGAGAGTTGAAAGTGTCATGTTGGGCAGTGATATGTCATCTGTTCAGTGTGGTTCATTGCGCAGCCTTAGCAGAGAGTCTTATCATCCTTCACCTTTGTGTTAGAATGTGCAAGCTAACAATGTTGACTTTTTCAACTCTCACCTCTTTTCTTTATGTTGTGGCGTTCAACAATGTGTTTATTAAGTAATAACACATTTATTACAAAGGACAGGAAAACAAGAATATAAGAATATATAGAATATAATAAATACAAATGAATGCTCATTCATAAAATAAATCTGACCACTAGGTAGCCTAGTGGTTAGAGCGTTGGGCCAGTAACCAAAAGGTTGCTGGATTAAATCCCCCATCTGACAAGGTAAAAATATGTCGTTCTGCCCATGAACAAGGCAGTTAACCCATTGTTCCCCGGTAGGCCATCATTGTAAATAAGAATTTGTTCTTAACTGATTTTCCTAGTTAAATAAAATAAATCTGTGATCAACATTGGGCCTGTAGAAGTATTACATATGATTACATATGAATGCTTTTAAACGTATTTCCTCTCTACTAGTTCCTCCCCATTCATTGAAAATAGAAGTCCTGTTTGACATCGTGCTCACAACAGCGCCAGCCCATCATCTCTGTGGAAACTGATTGACAGACTGCATCAATACCATTCAAAGGCATGGTAAGTGTCCCTATACACACATATTTCAACTGCATATACAGAATAATCACTATAATATTGAATAACAACATTGATTTTGTACAAATTGGTACACTTATTTTATTTGTCTATTATTTTTTTAAATAACAGTTGGGAGTATTAATGGTATTATAAGCCATTTTACATAACTTTTCACAATGCAAATTGATAGTAATAATAGGCTTTTAATTTGTTACACGCGCTTCAAAAATATCCTAAATTTGAGTCAGACCTAAGAAACCCCTACGTTATTGACATTTGAAACCTGTTGAGAGGAAATACAACTCAGATAGGGTTTCAGGTAGTGTGCGCACATCTCATCTAACATATTTCACAGGTGAAGTCCCGGGTATATAAAATATGTGTGAAAAGAAAGACAGTACCCACACATTTTGTTAAGATGTTCACATGTTCCACAATAACACACCAATATTAATCATCACAGTTGCATTATTGGGGAGCATTATTGTGACGATATTCTCCTTCCTTCTCCTAGTATATTTTGGACTTCTAACCCCTTTTAAACAGAGCTAAAGTCTTCTGGGTTGTACCATTGGATTTGTCTATGGATACCAACCCTTAGTCTGTGTGATTAACGAGGGCTGAGTGGTGTTTGTGAGACAAGGGTAGATCCTTTAAGGGACCCGGGGCTGAGTCTTTTTTTTTACAAAAATGTAGCGTCTGAATGGAGTGAAGTACAAACTATTAAAAGCTATCTTTGAAAAGCTGAGATTCTCACGAACACGCACATGTAACATGTTTTGCTCTATGATTCTCACAAGCTACACAAGAGTTGTTAGAAGGTAAGGGGTTACTCTACATAGAAGATCATTGGTAATCCCAGGACATAGTGTCTCTAATACTGTAATAAGCTCACATAGTTGCTGTCACAAACTCTAAACAGTTGTCACTGACTAGTTAGATATTTATTTCCCAGTGAGCAAACACTTCTATACATACAGATTTTTTTTTAAATACAAATTTGTCAATAAAACTAATGAGTGCAACTGGTTATGTCCAATTGTTTTGTGTTGTATTTGTAGTCCTTGTTGTCCTGAAAAGAAAACGCTAAAAACACTTCATTGTGAGGCAAAATATAAGGGAATGAAAAGCCCATTTTTGCTGGGGTCTCTGGACTGATAGGGTTAACTTATGACAATTTTGCGATGAAATTACAGAAAGCCATTCATATCCAATAGAAGAGTTTTAGAGAGAATTTTAGAAACCCTTAAAATAAGGGCTGTGTTTCGTGTAGGCTTACCCTAGCGTAACTGTCACCTTGTCCTAGAGAGATTTCCACAGTTATCAAAACATCATACTGTGGTACTCTACAGGAATGGCTGAACGAAACGAACTCCTTTCAGGTCTTTAGGACTACAAGCTGGAGAGCTCTATTACCTCTGTGTCAGTGAGTAGACAGCGCCCCCTTGGGTGCACAATAGAGCAGTCTGTATGATCAATTGGCATAAGGATATCATCATCTGAATTACAGTCCCAGTCATCTGAAAATCAACCCTCCAAAATGTAAAATAGCCACATATATCACACATAGAAATCATACAGGTTAAAGACTCGGGAAAAACACTACATTTGTCACTTTTTTTGCCATTGCATTTGACTCACACTGTGATGCATTATTATGCTTAAATGTCAAAGACAATTAGTTCTATTTCACTTACAGGATTCCCTCATTGCCGGCGGTGAAAAGTTAACATTTACCAGAGTTGACCACTTCTCTGGTGATTATGATGGGGATTATAATGAGACCTACAGTGACACGTGCTGTTCTACTGGGGGGGTGTGCAGCATGGAGGAGGGCATGCGTTTTGACGCTGTGTTCCTCCCCATATTCTACTCCCTGACATTGGTTCTTGGGCTGCTGGGCAACGGGCTGGTACTTTTGGTTCTGGTACAGAGGAGGCGGAGCTGGAGCGTGACTGACACCTTCATCCTGCACCTGGGCATGGCTGACACCCTGCTGCTGGTCACGCTGCCCCTCTGGGCTGTTCAGGCCGCTGGGGAATGGAGCTTCGGGACCCCCCTCTGCAAGATCACTGGAGCCATGTTCACAGTAAGGACTATACACATTAAATCAATTCACTGTTGGGTTTAGTTTACATTTCTGAGGAAAACAATAGTGAATGGAATACAATTGTCATCAATATGTTTTACCCAATTACAAACCTACTCTTTATCGGAACTTTGTAACAGTTTTATAACAGTCTGATTTTCTCTAACTCTTAACTCAGATCAACTTTTACTGTGGCATCTTCCTGCTGGCCTGCATCAGTCTGGACCGCTACCTGTCCGTGGTCCACGCGGTCCAGATGTACTCTCGCAGGAAGCCCTGGATGGTGCAGGCCAGCTGCCTGTCCGTGTGGCTCCTCTCCTTCCTCCTCTCCATCCCCGACTGGCACTTCCTGGAGTCTGTGAGGGACACCAGACGAGACAAAGTGGAGTGTGTTCACAACTACCCGTCCCTCTCCCAGTCTTGGTTTGACTGGCGCCTGGCCTCCCGCCTGCTCTACCACACGGTGGGCTTCCTCCTCCCCTCTGCAGTGCTGCTCTTCTGCTACTCCTGCATCCTGCTGCAGCTGCAGCGTGGCTCCCAGGGCCTCCAGAAGCAGAGGGCCGTCCGGGTCATCCTGGCCCTGGTGCTGGTCTTCTTCCTCTGCTGGACGCCCTACAACATCACCCTCATGGTGGACACCCTCTACTCCAGCAACACCCTGGTGGACACCTGCGAGAGCCATAATGCCCTGGACATCTCCCTGACGGCCACCTCCTCTCTGGGCTACCTGCACTGCAGCCTCAACCCCGTGCTCTACGCCTTCGTGGGGGTGAAGTTCCGGCGCCACCTGCTGGACATGCTGAGGTCCCTGGGCTGCAAGCTGAAGAGTGGAGTCAGGCTGCAGACTGCCAGCCGGAGGAGCTCCATGTGGTCTGAGTCTGGAGACACCTCCCACACCTCTGCCATCTATTAAGGACTTATCTCTCTATCCCAAGATTTCCAAAACTAGGTCCTAAGGACCCCAAAGGGTGCATGTTTTGTTTTTTGCCCTAGCACTACAAATAATCAGCTAATCGTCAAGCTTTGATAATTTGAATCAGCTGTGTATTGTTAGGGCGAAAACCAAAACGTGCTCCCCTTGGTGTCCGAGGACCGAGTTTAGGAAACGCTGCTCTACGCTCTATCCTGTTGCTCTTGAGTTGTTATTGACTCAATAAGAGGAATATCAATGTGACCTTTAGCCTACTCCAACTTCCCCTCCAGCAGATTTGGGCTGGAGGAAAGGTTGTTAGATCTGCCATGTTTCACCATCATCCTTTCCCAATAGAGTGTTTAGAATGATTTCCTATTAAAGAAACTCGTTGTAAAGAATGGTGCCTATAATGAAGTTACACATAAGTAAATCAATCAGTTGAACATACTTAAAAAATCATATTAACGTGATTACAAAATTATATTTCCACTATAAAAACAAATATTAAAAACATTTCTGAGTATAGAAATACCTTTTAGGTTTTAATTTTGTAATTAATAATTTTACTTACCTGCTTCATGTTTTGTTAAATGATAACTGGCATATGTGCTCTGTTATAGTTAATGCATTTGTTATTACTGACACATCCCATTTCATAACAAAAATGCACAGTATCAGGTTAGCATTTCAAGGAACCATAGTGAAATACTAAATAAAGTTAATATTTTTTATACTATTTTTTATACTATCGTTCAGAATCTCTGTCTTTTAGTGGTTGGTTAATAGATGCTTGTAGACCAAAAATTAAAACCCCTAGAGGAAGCAAGACTCAGATCAGCATAAGTGATGTAGACACACCACCACCAAAGGCCTTTTCAGGATGATTCAACATCACAGAACAATCATAGATGTGATGTATTGATATCTATGATTGTCTGGCATGTAGAATGGGGAATTGTGGCAGCTCTATACATCACATTCCTATCTGCAAACATTCCGAACATTCCATGAACACAACATGGTAGGCCTGCTGGTAGCCTAGCGGTTAAAAGTGTTGCACAGGTAACCGGAAAGTTACTGGTTTGAAGGTAAACATTTTTGGGCAGATGTGCCCTTGAGCAAGGCACATAATTGCTCTGGATAAGAATGTCTGCAAAAAGATAACATAAATTACCCAAGTTCTCTGTTGTTTCAGCTGAAAAATACATACTTTTACTGTGGCAGGAAGCCAAGTAAAGCTTACCAACATGGGGTGACAAATCTTTGCACCAAAGGGCTTTAATAAATATACAGGAGGGAAGAGCAATTTTTTTTTTTTTTTACCTTTATTTAACTAGGCAAGTCAGTTTTGAACACATTCTTATGTTCAATGACAGCCTAGGAACAGTGGGTTAACTGCCTGTTCAGGGGCAGAACGACAGCTCGGGGGTTTGAACTTGCAACCTTCCGGTTACTAGTTCAACGCTCTAACCACTAGGCTACCCTGCTGCCCCACACGGATATGAGAAGTCCCCACCCAAGATGATGACGAGTCAGTCTGCCTCTCTTCCTGTCCCTTCTCTGCTTTACTACAGCATCTGTGCACATAAATGTTTATTCTAGAAGGACATACAGCAGCAACAAAAACGTTCTCTCATCACTTGTTCCATTCAAGAGCTTCACAAGCACTTCAGCACTTCAACTGAACAGCTTGCCTCTACCACCTTTTAGCAAGAAGAGAAAAGTGTAATCCAGTTTAGCTGAAACAGGAAGAGAAACAGGAAGCAGGTCATATCTTGAGTTTGGTGTGTTGCTGCTACTGATACATGATTTCTCTGTCCTCCATATCTCATAGAAAACAAGAGGTGAAATATCACACAGTAAAACAAAACCAAAGCAAGTATGTTCATGAGCGAAAATAGGAAAGGTGAAAAGTGGTTAAAATTGTGTTTTTTGGTAAAAAATTGGAAACCAGACATTCAGCTTAACCAAAAAAGTTTTGTCATGAAAATTCCAGGTCAGTTCTTCTGTTCCATTCCATGTCACATTTATTCCGAATCACACACACATATATATATATATATAGATGTAGGTTTGAATAATGGATGCATGATTCTTTCCAACAAATTCTACAGACCCGGACGACATTGATAGGTAAAACGTGAAGAGCAGACAACCCTCTGACTTTATAAAAATATATAAATATACATTTAGTCTTAGCGTTATCCATTAAAGTGCAATTCAAAGAAAGCAGTCCTCATAAGGGGCTTTCTACTATGCATGTCTTTCTTTCATGACCCAGGTTACGGTCATCCACCAGTCCCCAGACTCATGACCCAGGTTACGGTCATCCACCAGTCCCCAGACTCATGACCCAGGTTACGGTCATCCACCAGTCCCCAGACTCATGACCCAGGTTACGGTCATCCACCAGTCCCCAGACTCATGACCCAGGTTACGGTCATCCACCAGTCCCCAGACTCATGACCCAGGTTACGGTCATCCACCAGTCCCCAGACTCATGACCCAGGTTACGGTCATCCAATAGTCCCCAGACCCATGACTATATTAGTCATTAGGATCCTCTTCCTACCCATCAGCTCTGGGTGGACTGTACCTGTCCCATGGTTGTCATTGGGTTCAACGTCCCCTTCTCCTCTGCTTGGTCAGGTGAGTCTTCAACCATACCTGAATCCCACAGTGAGCGTTTCAGATCGTGCTGTACCCCCTCAACACACCTCACCATATCCAGCACGCGTTGCCGGAAGTTTCTACACATTCCGAGATGGAGCACTGGGTTGAGGCAAGCGTGCAGGCAGGCTAGAGCGAACGTAACCACCAGACTGTTCTCCACAGCTGTCCTCCCGTTCTCACAGGACCCAGAAACAGGCTCCCCAGGTCTCCCCTGAAAAGTGTCCACCATTAGGGGGATGTTGTAGGGAGTCCAGCAGAGGAAGAAGACCAGCACCAGGGCCAGGATGACCCGGACGGCCCTCTGCTTCTGGAGGCCCTGGGAGCCGCGCTGCAGCTGCAGCAGGATGCAGGAGTAGCAGAAGAGTAGCACTGCAGAGGGGAGGAGGAAGCCCACCGTGTGGTAGAGCAGGCAGGACGCCAGGCGCCAGTCAAACCAAGACTGGGAGAGGGACGGGTAGTTGTGAACACACTCCACTTTGTCTCGTCTGGTGTCCCTCACAGACTCCAGGAAATGCCAGTCGGGGATGGAGAGGAGGAGGGAGAGGAGCCACACGGACAGGCAGCTGGCCTGCACCATCCAGGGCTTCCTGCGAGAGTACATCTGGACCGCGTGGACCACGGACAGGTAGCGGTCCAGACTGATGCAGGCCAGCAGGAAGATGCTACAGTAAAAGTTGATCTGAGGAGAGAGGAAGAGAGAGAGCGAGAGACAGTGAGACAGAGAGATATAAACTTGAGAAAGCTCTTGGCTGGAATGAACATTAAGTTGACACAGCTGTGTTCCTCTTCTGTACTTCCTCTTTTCCCAGAAATGTTGAGAGTTTATTAATGGACTCAGAGGAAGAGCCCATTAACTGTACCCCCATCATATACCACGCCACTCCACACTATTCCAAATCCTTTTAATTTACCCTCTCCCCCCATCCCCAACCTCCAGTTTATGTGTTCATACAGGTATATACACTTGCTTGACCAGTCCTGTCCCCCACAGTCCTTACTGTGAACATGGCTCCAGTGATCTTGCGGAGGGGGGTCCCGAAACTCCATTCCCCAGTGGCCTGAACAGCCCAAAGGGGCAGCGTGACCAGCAGCAGGGTGTCAGCCATGCCCAGGTGCAGGATGAAGGTGTCCATCACGCTCCAGCTCCGCCTCCTCTGGACCAGAACCACCAGGACCAGCACGTTACCCACTAGCCCCAGGACCAGCGTTAGGGAGTAGAGCATTGGGAGGAACACTGTGCCAAAATGCACCCCAACGCCATCTTCAGGGGAGCAGTCCTCTTTATAAACATAGTCCCCATCGTAGTTATAGGTGCTATTCTCTAGAAATATCCCTCCCAGGTCCAAATCCATGTCTGTCTGTGGAGAAGTCGAAAATCAGTTGATCATTTGGGTATTACAGGCCAATCTATTGGGTTTAAGATGAAAAACAGTGTGGGAAGAATATGTGTTGGTGAGGACAACAATTTCCTTTTTCACAAAGTTATACCTAGAGAGATCTGTCTTTAGTCTCCGGTCCTCTGCTCTAACACTGACAGGTTGCTTGGGTGTGAGAAAGAGAGGTATCCCCTGAAGTGTCTCATCTGACAAGGGCCAGATCAGATTATATTAACGCTGCTCACATGATTCCGATGTCACCAGATGAGGCAACACCACCATAGTAACAGCGGAAAGTACTGTTCCCCTTACGGGGGCGGTCCACTGCACTGCAGACCATCTGACGGGTGCCATTGACACACTATGGGAGCTTGTCTCGTTGTGCTCTAACCACACTCTCTAACCTCTCTGTAGGTATTCTATACTTATCTGATTTTCTGTTAAACCAGAAAGACTGGTGGGAGTCGGCAAGAGAGAGGGGGAGACAGAGAGAAAGTGATAGAGAGAGAGAACATATGGGTGTATGGATGCACGGACATATGCATACAAACACACACAAAGGAATTCAAACAGCATGAAAGACTTAAGTGGAGTAAAGAGAACTTGTGTAGGACAAAGACCACAGACGAGGAGAAAAGAGAAGACACCTAGACAGTAGAAAGGGTTTGAAATGAGAAATGTACTTACCACATTAGCCATGTTCTATAACCGATCATTTACTAGTCCCAGTACCATTGGAGAAACTAGAGACAAACACTGCTGTTTACTTACACTATAAATAAGCCAGGAGAGAACAGGCAGTTTGTTTGAATGGCTTCATCCCCTGAGCACTTAAAGAAGCAGAACAGAAAAGAGCTTAAAGGAAGAGGGGAAAAAGAGACAACAACTTCACCTAACAGTTCACACAAAAGAAAAGTGAAGGAGGTCATGGGGATGATGCAAGACTTTTAGAAGAGAGGAAGTATAGTCATTTCAGTCCTCTACTCTCACCGTGAGCAGAGTTGTACAGTATACACGTCACACACCCAGAGAACCAGCGCCCGTATTTTGGGAGCTTGGCAGAAGAGAGGTAACACCTACCACAGATGCCGATTGTTGGTCAATAACATGTACTTGGCAGGGCTTGCGCTCACAAAAGCTGTGCTGTGCGCAGTATGAACATAGTTGCATCTGGCAAGAGTGGATTTGTTGGAAGTGTTGTTTTGATGTTGCAGCCTGGTCTCATAGACACAACATAGTAAATGTAAATCCAGATCCGTGAAACAAAAATTTGTATGATATGTTACGTTTAGTATGGTTAGATAAGACAGAGGGTTACTTCCGTAAAAACTAAAGTATGGTGGTTGGTTGGGGTCGGCATATAACTCGAACGTCTAGCAACCCAAAGGTTGTGAATTCATATCTCATCATGGACTAATTTAGCCTTTTAGCTAATTAGCAACTTTTCAACTGCTTACTACTTTTGAGCTACTTTGCAACTACTTAGCATGTTAGCTAACCCTAACCTTAGCCCTTTTAGCTAACCCCTCCCCTAACCTTAACCCTTTAATCTAACTCCTACCCCTAACCTGTAGCCTAGCTAACGTTAGCCAGCAAGCTAATTAGCCACCTTGCCACATAGCTAAAATTCATAACATATCATAGTTTTGTAAATCCGTAACATATTGTACGTTTTGCAATTGATATCATATCATAAGAAATGGGTGATGGTCATCCACAAATTAATACATACCATACGAAATGTAACGTACAGTATCATCCGGCTGTGATTGGGAGTCTCATAGGGCGGCACACAATTGGCCCAGCATTGTCCGGGTTTGGCCGAGGTAGGCCGTCATTGTAAATACGAATTTGTTCTTAACTGACTTGCCTAGTTATATGGTTAAATAAAAATAAAATAAATAAAATTCATAATAAATATAGTGCTTTGGTACATACAGAATAATATGAAATGCTCTGAGACCAGGTTGGCAAATATAGTGCTGGTTTGAGCAGCTGTGGTTACTTCGAGGGAAACGTTTATCCACTTCTGTATTGGTAGGTGCCGCTGCTATACATATGAGCTCCAAGGTCCAAACATGAAGTGTTGGGAGACAGTTCTAGTTTGCATGCATATCCTAGGCTTCAATCACAGTAGTTGTGCTACATCGGGGCCTGACAAAATAGTGCTTCAGTTATATTACATTTGTGGTACAAGTCCATCTCAATAGTTTAGACTAACACCACCTCCTGCCCTAAACTATCTCATATCCTCTCCTCCTTCACTGATCTAAAGACACAAGATTAGCCTACTAAAAGCAATAGGGTTATGCATACCTACATTACATTTCCTATGGCCCAACCTGGTCTCAGAGCATTTTGTATTATTCTATAAGTCATTCTGAGAGATGAAATTTAGTTTGATATGTTACGTTTAGTATGGTCAGTGGCAATTGTAGATCTTGGTGGGGCCAAAAATATTTTGGGGGGGATGCATGCCAGAAATGCCTCTACACAACACTAAACAATACATTAATTGCACTATAATGGTGACAAACCGTGTCCACAAACTGTTAGGGCCTACATAAAGCTGTCCCAACAGCAGAGTGCCAACAGCAGTTCCAACACCTTACCACTGCTACACCTGGCTATCAGCGAAGCCTTGTCTGGCAGCGAAACAGTTCACTCATTTACTGCCTTAAAAAAACCAGCTGATATGGCTGACTTGCTTAAACAAATGTGGTTTCTATTGACAATTTAGATGTACAAACTATGGCATAAGGGGACGACAAGCGAATAAGAGACAATCTGTAATTCCGATTAAGACAATAATGAGCGAGCGACAACGGACGTAGTCAATATAACTATTAGCACTTTTGAAATGTACAGAGACAGAATTCAGAACATGGGCCGTTCTTACATTATTCTCCCTGTACAACAAGTCAGAACCGTAGGATAAATAAAGGGGGCATATAAACAGACAATATTACAATATTCAACGATTACATTTCTCGAAAACAGGTTATAGGCTACATGTGCTGCAAGTTAGAACAGTAGGCGAAATGAAGAGGTGAAAATATACCAAATTATTAGGGTGTAGCACATTGAATGTCGTTTGGATCTTTGTGTGTCAAAAAAGATATAACACTATTTGACGCTTTAAATAAACTTTTAATTTGACATGTTAAATAACACAATTCTATTATAGAATGTTATGGGTGCTGAATTTTCATGTGCAGGCCAAGTACCAGCACTACCATCAGTAGCACTGTTAAAGCTGTACAAAAAAAGTTGCCAAACAAACACACACTGGGCCACGAACGATGTGTTTACAATACCGCATTGGTGAAAATAGACCAACGACTCATCGTTGAATTTGAAATTTCCAAATTGTTGTGTAATCTTTATGTCCAATGGCCAATGAGTACTGCTACGTTTTATCTATAATTTATCTTAATTATTTATCTTCATATGACAAGTATTAAAAGGATTTGTCAGTAGATTGTTGACTTGATTCATGATGATGACTGCTAGCTAAGACTTTGAAAGTAAGATGTTGACATGATCAGTCCAATCAAAGCTAATGAACATATAACGTGATTTGACATAATTTTAAAAAACTTTTTATTTGACCTTTATTTAACCAGGAATTTGGTTTATCTGTGGCCAATGACCTTGAGCCTTCTTGGAAGGACACTTGTAATATAACTCTATGGCAGGGCTGAAATTTTGGATGTCCACCCTTACTAAGGACTTAAACTTGGTGATGACATACTGTCCCCATGAGTGACAGAACACTGAGCCAATCATGGCGCAATGCTCCTATTTTCTGCTGGCTCGCCTCACCACCACAGAAAGCACTGAGCTAGGCTGAAACACCTGCATTTTGGAGCTGCCTTATTCAAGAAAACAAAAAAGAGACCGTGTGTATGCAGCTTTATTAACTGAATGACATATATTTTTTACATTGTTTGCAAACTGATATGGGACACGTATTAATGCCAAAATAACATTCCAAACAGGCAAGAGAAATGTTCTGAGAAATTAAGGCTATTCCATGTGAGAAATTGCCAAGAAACTGAAGATTTCGTACAACGCTGTGTTCTACTCAGAGAACAGCGCAAACTGGCCCTAACCAGAATAGAAAGAAGAGTGGGATACTCCGGTGCACAACTGAGCAAGAGGACAAGTACATTAAAGTGTCTAGTTTGAGAAAGAGCTGCCTCAACTAGTCCTCAACTGGCAGCTTCATTAACTTGTACCCACAAAACACCCGTCTCAAGGTCAACAGTGAAGAGGCGACTCCGGGATGTTGGCCTTCTAGGCAAAGTTTCAAAGAAAAAAACATATCTCAGACTGGCCAATAAAAATAAAAGATTAAGATGGGCAAAAGAACACAGACACTGGACAGAGGAAGATTGGAAAAAAGTGTTAAGGACAGACGAATCTAAGATTGAGGTGTTCGGATCACAAAGAAGAACATACGTGAGAAGCAGAGAAAATGAAAAAGTGCTGGAGGAGTGCTTGACCACATCTGTCAAGCATGGTGGAGGCAATGTGATGGTCTGGGGGTGCTTTGGTGGTGGTAAAGTGGGAGATTTGTACAGGGTAAAAGGGATCTTGAAGAAGGAAAGCTATCACTCCATTTTGCAACGCCATGCCATACCTTGTTGCCGGTGCTTAATTGGAGCCAATTTCCTCCTACAACAGGACAATGACCCAAAGCACTGCTCCAAACTATGCAATAACTATTTAGGGAAGAAGCAGTCAACTGGTATTCTGTCTATAATGGACAGATAAACATTGGTTTAAGACTATACCACTCATCAGACATTATGACACCTACCTGTAGTGTGTTTTGTTTTCACTGCTTTTTCGATCTTTCAACCTCTCTTCTTCAGACCTTAGTGAGTGAACGACATACATTACATACATTCAGTATAAATGCAAATTTACTGCAAAGATTACCTGCAAAGTTCTGTCTTAATATCCAGGTCTGTACCCAAACAATTTGAGCTTCTACTTCTAAAAATTAACATTTCCAGAAACAAGAGAGAGTAATAGGATACGGCATGTGTCAAAATTGATTGATTGCTGACAGGTGTCAAAAATGATTGATTGCTGACCTTATGACCTGATGACATGTACTGAATATGTGCCCCCGCCCCGCCCCCCCCCCCCCCTGTTCGTGTGGTCATGTGTTAGAGGGTGTTTGAACTTTTGGGGCCCATGCCCCCCTCCACCCCCCAGTTTTATCTCCCTTATGGTTGTTATCTATGAAGCAGGAATGTCTGGGGCTATAGATAGCGCTGGGGGCCTCAGCATTATAAATGTCCAGAACAAGCCATTTTTTAAGACCTGAATATTAAGCATCTAAAATATGTCTACAAGGGGAATTCTCGGAGTGCTCTGTAGCTCATGTCACGAACCCAACGCCAAAAGCTTGGAGGATATTTTGGTAGAGGCTCCCGAATGTTTTAACGGATTTCTGTGTACAAGCGAGGGCCATATTTCGTACATATTCAACCCGGAGGAATCTACGGTTAAGATATTCACAGACAGCGTGTCCCAACCCTTTTATCGTGCAGAACCCGAGCCTTTTTCTCTAGCGCTAAGGATGCGAGAATGGCTTAAAATAAGGCTAGCTTTGTGTCAAATGGAACGTGCCCTGAGTGCTTCAAGGCTGCCAGGATATGCGTTGGAAGAACAAGTCTGTGGACGCCAGGATCTAATGGCCATGGGGTATACCCCGGACTACCCCCTACGTCATGATGACGTGTACTGAATATGTGCCCCCGCCCCGTCCCCCCCTGTTCGTGTGGTCATGTGTTAGAGGGTGTTTGAACTTTTGGGGCCCATGCCCCCTCCACCCCCAGTTTTATCTCCCTTATGGTTGTTATCTATGAAGCAGGAATGTCTGGGGCTATAGATAGCGCTGGGGCCTCAGCATTATAAATGTCCAGAACAAGCCATTTTTTAAGACCTGAATATGTGTGTGGGTGTGTGTGGGTGTGTGTGAGAAACAAGGAATGTGTGTGGGTGTGTGTGTGTGTTAGAAACAAGGTCCCTTGGGCATTGTGTCCATTTCAGGCTTTAAACAACAATTAAACAGCCATCTAAATAATGTTTCTCAGCCTAGTTTCCTATTGAGTTCTCTTTATATGTACAGGCACAGAGCTTCTAGATGGCTCCAGCCTAAGGATTTTCAGTGCATGTACACACGGGGAGATTAGAACCCCAAAGAAAAGATCCTAAAGGTACTTTCAGATTCAGGTTTATCATGACAGCCGCTTTATGAAAGGCATTTACTTATGGCTAAACAGCTTCTACACAGTTTATTAATTAATGCTGTGGGATGAAATTAGGTGTTTCTAGGAGGTCTTAAACAGATCTACAGTGAAACAAACATGTACACTTTACACACATATTTATTGACTTTTAAAAAGACCACAGTAACATGACAGAATTTGTGCAAAGGCAACGAAATCTGCTAGGGGATATTAAATGTACAACAGTTGTATTCTGTAACAAGCAATACGTGTTAAACATGAGGCACATGCAATCATGACCGCCTCTTTATGAAAGGCCTTTAATTAGGTGTTTCTAGGAGGTCTTAAACAGATCTACAGTGAAACAAACATGTACACTTTACACACATATTTATTGACTTTTAAAAAGACCACAGTAACATGACAGAATTTGTGCAAAGGCAACGAAATCTGCTAGGGGATATTAAATGTACAACAGTAGTATTCTGTAACAAGCAATACGTGTTAAACATGAGGCACATGCAATCATGACAGCTGCTTTATGAAAGGCCTTTACTTATGGCTAAACAGCTTCTACACAGCTTATTAATTAATGCTGTGGGATGAAATTAGGTGTTTCTAGGAGGTCTTAAACAGATCTACAGTGAAACAAACATGTACACTTTACACACATATTTATTGACTTTTAAAAAGACCACAGTAACATGACAGAATTTGTGCAAATGCGACGAAATCGGCTAGTAGATATTAAATGTACAACAGTAGTATTCGGTAACAAGCAATACGTGTTAAACATGAGGCACAGGCAATCATGACAGGCTCTTTATGAAAGGCCTTTAACTATGGCTAAACAGTTTTCTACACATCTTATTCATTAATGATGTGGGCATACCCAGGATTTACAGGCAGGACGTTTGATCTACACAGGGAGGGAAAACTTACGGAGTTATGATGGAGCGGGCAAGCGTCTTTGAGTTGGTGAATTCGAAACGAATAATGGTCTTGTAGCTCCCTTCAGTAACCACGAGCACAACCGTTCCATGATTTTAACTGGCGGCTTTATTCTGTAGTTTCAGTGAGAATTATCCCCTTCAGTGAGAACTATAAAGTAAATTAAAAATACAGTTAAGCACACTCTTACAACATTATCTTAGGAGTGACTTATTAGCTTGGTATAACTCTGAAGTGCTTACATACATAACAGTTTAACCGGCGTTATAACGGGTTCAGATTAAACACATGAATAAAGGAAAAAATACCTCATTGGCTGCTTATTACAGAAGGGAGGAAATCAAACTTCACACTTATTATTCCTGGCATGAATTCACACTTCATCCTAACATACACTCTTCAACCTTTATGAACTACACCCGATGACATGAAAACTTAGCTAACGCAGTGCAGGATTGCCTTCCCTACAAAAGTGTGTTGCTACAATAAGGATCCCCAGTTACAACAGTATTAGCTACGTAGTTCCGCTTGTATTATCATTTTCCCCTTTGCACAGCGGACACATAAACAATACAAACAAAAGACAACGACATAACCTGTAAGTCTAACTGTCAGTTACAGGTCGGGGCTAACAGGACCCTTTATCTGTAAGAAATAGTAAACATTTTGGAATTATAACATGTGTTAAAATGTAGGTACTAAATATTTTGAATTAAATCACTGGTTTTAAAAATGTATCTCACGCTTTAACGATAGGGGAAGAGGTCATTTCATATTTCGTTTTAGGGGGGTTATTAACTTTATGGAAAACAATATTCACACAAACAACACCGCTTAGAGCAGCTTGGAGATTATTAGCCATGTAAGCGGGGAGCAAAAGAGCGGATTTAACCAACTCTGTACAAACCCCGACACCGGGTATGATAACTCTGACGCGTACGTCTAATGATTATTGTAGATGTTTACAACTGAGGGAGTTGACAGTAGGTCAATGAGATGTATAAAGGCAAATTGACATAACGGACCTCAAAGACCAACAGCCTACTTAATAATATAGAATGCAGGGGTGTGTAATGAACATGTAACCATTATAAAACTAAAACAAAAAAAAAAAAAATGTCTCGAAACACACACATAGTTAGGGACAGAACGTGGAGCATATACTTTAACACTGTTACCACAGCTTTAGCGCAAACCCACAGCCCCGAATATTTAGCTGCCAGGACAGATTAAAAAAGAGATGTGAATAAGGGAATCCCTCATAATAGATATTTCTGAAGGCTACTGGACATAGGTGATTGGGAAGCGACTGTTAGACGTAGATTCTCAGAAGCAATTTATAGTCTTTCCTACAATGGTATGTTATAAAGTTTGTAATAATGTACAACTGTAGGTCTCCAATGTTTTTACATAAAAACACTAATGATGCATGTTTAAATAGTAGTACAATTTGGTAATTAATTCGAACATGTCTTTAAAAAGTTAGTACTATATATTTTGGGTCTTAAATCAATGTTTTTAAAACAGTATCTCACCCTTTAACGAAGGGAAAATGTCCTTTCCAGCCATCAACCACGTCTGTCACGAAGAAAAAAATACAGAAAATCCGGGTGCGTGCGTGCGTGAGTGTGCGGTACAACTGTAGGCCTCCAATGTTTTTACATAAAATACTAATGATTCTTGTTTAAATAGTAGTACAATTTGGTCATTAATTCTAACACGTCTTTAAAACGTATGTACTAAATATTTTGGAATTAAATCACTGGTTTAAAAAATGTATCTCACCCTTTAACGATAGGAAAATGTCCTTTCCCGACATCACCCCGGTCTGTCACGAAGAAAAAAGACACGGAAAATCAGGGTGCGTGCATGAGTGTGCGTGTGACGGAGCAGCAGGAGTGTGTGTGTGTGTGTGTGTGTGTTTGTTTCAAAAACAAAGGGTGTGGGTGTGTGTTCAACAGGGGCCCAAGCATGTAGCCCCATTCTATCTGTAGAGAATCGTTTGAAACCAAGGTGTGCACTATCATGCATAAGGCATGTCGAGATATCTTCCGACCACCCGGGGTTAAACATAGATACCTCTAATCTGCGGCCGGTGACCCCCCCACCCCGGTTGCAGACAGAATGTCTCGACATCCCCTCCTGTTGTTTGAATTCATAGCCTTTGTTCTCTAAACCAAATATCCTGTATCGGAGGAACCGATGAAACAGACAGTATTAGGTCTTTTTGTATGAAAGGTCTACGAACGTTGGAACATCTACAACTATTGAAGATGCAAAAAGGGGTTTTCAGAAAAACATTTGGTTTGCAGATATGTATTATTATAAAAATAATATAACATTATTATCATAATCTAAAACACTTTAAAGGAGCTCTAATTCAAACATGCAAGGATATATATATATATATATATATATATATATATATATATATATATATATATGATACGATTACCCACTTTAAAACTGTTGCTGCAAAATCACTTCTCAATGGGTGTACATTTCAAGCTTTCAACAACAATAAACCAACCAGCTCAATAATGTTTCTCAGACTTACACACTGTTGAGTTTTCCTAGTTAGTAAAGAAACAACCACTAAGTCAAAACACACAAAAAAACAAGTTGTAATATAATATGTATACAAGTCATTCTATACGGAAAACAGGTACATTTTGATTGATCAAGAATTCCCAATAGGTTTGTGTCAGGCCCGGACCATAGTTTGCTATGTATGTTTATAGGGTTTGGTTGGTATGGGGGTGATCTGAGTCGGCATTCTATGCTGTATGTGTAGTTTGTCTTTTTCGGTGTCTGGCCTGATATGGTTTTCAATCAGAGGCCGGTGTTAGTCTTTGTCTCTGACGGGGAACCATATTTAGGGAGTCTTTGTTGTCATTGTTGGGTGATTGTCTATGTTAGGTGCTTGTGTCCGCACATTTGGTATATAGCGTCACGGTCGTTGTTCATTTAGTGGCTTGCAACCCTATTACGACAGCATATAAGGCACAGTCATATGCAAAACCATAAAACTCTGACAAGAAAACAATGAAAACCTTAACACGACTACACGAATTGCCATTATTTTAGTTAACAGCCACCCATGGTTGAATTTGGTACTTTTTCTTTGTACATGCACCAAGCCTCCAAGGGGGGTGACAACCGTATTCCTAATGAGAAATATAGTCTAATAAAACAAATGTCTGCATAATGAAAGACATGAAAACTGTAGCCAACAATGTATTTTGAGCTGTTTTAAACGGGGACATTGTCAGTAAGGTCACTGAGACTAACAATAGACAATAGTTATTGTGGGCGGTTTAGGGTTAAAATATATGGGAAGGATCAGGAATGTTAGAGATTTGGTCACTGGGGCAAAAGAGGGAGATTAGAACCACAAAGTAAGAGGGTGGTAAGAGATCCTAAAGGTAATTTCATATTTCGGTTTAGGTGTTATTAACTTTATGGAAAACAATATTCCCACTATGTGGATTATAAACATGTACGTACATAAAGAGCCAACACATCAAGATATAACAGGGATGAGTGGGGATTCATAGTACAACAGGAGGCTTCTGTAACCTGCAATACGTGTTAAATATGTTTTACATACATCCATGACTGAATGTTTGGTCACTGGGGCGATTTTGAAAGAGGGAGATTAGAACCACAAAGTAAGAGGGTGGTAAGAGATCCTAAAGGTAATTTCATATTTCGGTTTAGGTGTTATTAACTTTATGGAAAACAATATTCCCACTATGTGGATTATAAACATGTACGTACATAAAGAGCCAACACATCAAGATATAACAGGGATGAGTGGGGATTCCCTGTGTAGATCAAACGTCCTGCCTGTAAATCCTGGGTATGCCCACATCATTAATGAATAAGATGTGTAGAAAACTGTTTAGCCATAGTTAAAGGCCTTTCATAAAGAGCCTGTCATGATTGCCTATGCCTCATGTTTAACACGTATTGCTTGTTACCGAATACTACTGTTGTACATTTAATATCTACTAGCCGATTTCGTCGCATTTGCACAAATTCTGTCATGTTACTGTGGTCTTTTTAAAAGTCAATAAATATGTGTGTAAAGTGTACATGTTTGTTTCACTGTAGATCTGTTTAAGACCTCCTAGAAACACCTAATTTCATCCCACAGCATTAATTAATAAGCTGTGTAGAAGCTGTTTAGCCATAAGTAAAGGCCTTTCATAAAGCAGCTGTCATGATTGCATGTGCCTCATGTTTAACACGTATTGCTTGTTACAGAATACTACTGTTGTACATTTAATATCCCCTAGCAGATTTCGTTGCCTTTGCACAAATTCTGTCATGTTACTGTGGTCTTTTTAAAAGTCAATAAATATGTGTGTAAAGTGTACATGTTTGTTTCACTGTAGATCTGTTTAAGACCTCCTAGAAACACCTAATTAAAGGCCTTTCATAAAGAGGCGGTCATGATTGCATGTGCCTCATGTTTAACACGTATTGCTTGTTACAGAATACTACTGTTGTACATTTAATATCCCCTAGCAGATTTCGTTGCCTTTGCACAAATTCTGTCATGTTACTGTGGTCTTTTTAAAAGTCAATAAATATGTGTGTAAAGTGTACATGTTTGTTTCACTGTAGATCTGTTTAAGACCTCCTAGAAACACCTCATTTCATCCCACAGCATTAATTAATAAACTGTGTAGAAGCTGTTTAGCCATAAGTAAATGCCTTTCATAAAGCGGCTGTCATGATAAACCTGAATCTGAAAGTACCTTTAGGATCTTTTCTTTGGGGTTCTAATCTCCCCGTGTGTACATGCACTGAAAATCCTTAGGCTGGAGCCATCTGGAAGCTCTGTGCCTGTACATATAAAGAGAACTCAATAGGAAACTAGGCTGAGAAACATTATTTAGATGGCTGTTTAATTGTTGTTTAAAGCCTGAAATGGACACAATGCCCAAGGGACCTTGTTTCTAACACACACACACACCCACACACACACACACACAACCACACACATTCCTTGTTTCTCATACACACCCACACACACCCACACACATATTCAGGTCTTAAAAAATGGCTTGTTCTGGACATTTATAATGCTGAGGCCCCAGCGCTATCTATAGCCCCAGACATTCCTGCTTCATAGATAACAACCATAAGGGAGATAAAACTGGGGGGGGGGGGGGCATGGGCCCCAAAAGTTCAAACACCCTCTAACACATGACCACACGAACAGGGGGACGGGGCGGGGGCACATATTCAGTACACGTCATCATGACGTAGGGGGTAGTCCGGGGTATACCCCATGGCCATTAGATCCTGGCGTCCACAGACTTGTTCTTCCAACGCATATCCTGGCAGCCTTGAAGCACTCAGGGCACGTTCCATTTGACACAAAGCTAGCCTTATTTTAAGCCATTCTCGCATCCTTAGCGCTAGAGAAAAAGGCTCGGGTTCTGCACGATAAAAGGGTTGGGACACGCTGTCTGTGAATATCTTAACCGTAGATTCCTCCGGGTTGAATATGTACGAAATATGGCCCTCGCTTGTACACAGAAATCCGTTAAAACATTCGGGAGCCTCTACCAAAATATCCTCCAAGCTTTTGGCGTTGGGTTCGTGACATGAGCTACAGAGCACTCCGAGAATTCCCCTTGTAGACATATTTTAGATGCTTAATATTCAGGTCTTAAAAAATGGCTTGTTCTGGACATTTATAATGCTGAGGCCCCCAGCGCTATCTATAGCCCCAGACATTCCTGCTTCATAGATAACAACCATAAGGGAGATAAAACTGGGGGGTGGAGGGGGGCATGGGCCCCAAAAGTTCAAACACCCTCTAACACATGACCACACGAACAGGGGGGGGGGGCACATATTCAGTACATGTCATCAGGTCATAAGTTCAGCAATCAATCATTTTTGACACCCGTCAGCAATCAATCAATTTTGACACATGCCGTATCCTATTACTCTCTAACAAGTCTCTCACTGTTGCCGCTTGCTATAGACCACCTTCTGCCCCCAGCTGTGCCCTCGACACCATATGTGATTTGATTGCCCCTCATCTATCTTCTGAGCTCGTGCTGCTAGTTGACCTAAACTGGGACATGCTTAACACCCCGGCCATCCTACAAACTAAGCTTGATACCCTCAATCTCACACAACTTATCAATGAACCTACCAGATATAACCTCAAATCCGTAAACACGGGCACCCTCATAGATGTCATCCTAACTAACTCACCCTCCAAATACACCTCTGCTGTTTTCAGCCAAGATCTCAGCGATCACTGCCTCATTGCCTGCATCCGTAATGGGTCTGCCAGCAAACAACCACCCCTCATCACTGTCAAACGCTCCCTAAAACACTTCAGCGAGCAGGCCTTTCTAATCGACCTGGCCGGGGTATCCTGGAACGACATTGACCTCATCCCGACAGTAGAGGATGCCTGGTTATTCTTTAAAAGTGCCTTCCTCACCATCTTAAATAGGCATGCCCCATTCAAAAAATGTAGAACCAGGAATAGATATAGCCCTTGGTTCACTCCAGACCTGTCTGCCCTTGACCAGCACAAGAACATCCTGTGGCGTTCTGCATTAGCATCGAATTGTAAGTCGCTCTGGATAAGAGCGTCTGCTAAATTACTTAAATGTAATGTAAATGAATAGCCCCCGCGATGTGAAACTTTTCAGGGAAGTTAGGAACCAATATACACAGGCAGTTAGGAAAGCTAAGGCTAGCTTTTTTAAACAGAAATTTGCATCCTGCAGTACAAACTCAAAAAAGTTCTGGGACACTGTAAAGTCCATGGAGAATAAGAGCACCTCATCCCAGCTACCCACTGCTCTGAGGCTAGGAAACACTGTTACAACCGACAAATCCACTATAATTGAGAATTTCAAAAAGCATTTCTCTACGGCTGGCCATGCTTTCCACCTGGCTACCCCTACCCCGGTCAACTGCCCGGCACCCTCCACAGCAACCCGCCCAAGCCCCCTCCATTTCTCCTTCACCCATATCCAGATAGCTGATGTTCTGAAAGAACTGCAAAATCTGGACCCCTACAAATCAGCCGGGCTAGACAATCTGGACCCTCTCTTTCTTAAATTATCTGCCGAAATTGTTGCAACCCCTATTACTAGCCTGTTCAACCTCTCTTTCGTATCGTCTGAGATTCCCAAAGATTGGAAAGCTGCCGCGGTCATCCCCCTCTTCAAAGGGGGAGACACTCTAGAACCAAACTGCTACAGACCTATATCTATACCTACCCTGCATCTCTAAGGTCTTTGAAAGCCAAGGTAACAAACAGATTACTGACCATTTTGAATCACATCGTACCTTCTCCGCTATGCAATCTGGTTTCCGAGCTGGTCATGGGTTCACCTCAGCCACGCTCAAGGTCCTTAACGATATCATAACCGCCATTGATAAGAGACATTACTGTGCAGCTGTATTCATCGACCAGGCCAAGGCTTTCGACTCTGTCAATCACCACATTCTTATTGGCAGACTCAACAGCCTTGGTTTCTCAAACGATTGCCATGCCTGGTTCACCAACTACTTCTCTGATAGAACTCAGTGTGTCAAATCGGAGGGCTGTTGTCCGGACCTCTGGCCGTCTCTATGGGGGTGCCACAGGGTTCAATTCTCGGGCCGACTCTCTCCTCTGTATACATCAATGATGTCGCTCTTGCTGCTGGCTATTCTCTAATCCACCTCTACGCAGACGACACCATTCTGTATACTTCTGGTCCTTCTTTGGACACTGTGTTAACTAACCTCCAGACGAGCTTCAATGCCATACAACTCTCCCTCCGCGGACTCCAATTGCTCTTAAATGCAAATAAAACTAAATGAATGCTATTCAACCGATCATTGCCCGCACCTGCCCGCCCATCCAGCATCATTACTCTGGACGGCTCTGACTTAGAATACGTGAATAACTACAAGTACCTAGGTGTCTGGCTAGACTGTAAACTCTCCTTCCAGACTCACATTAAACATCTCCAATCAAAAATTTAATCTAGAATCGGCTTCCTATTTTGCAACAAAGCTTCCTTCACTCATGCTGCCAAACATACCCTCGTAAAACTGACCATCCTACCGATCCTTGACTTCAGCGATGTCATCTATAAAATAGCATCCAACACTCTACTCAGCAAACTGGATGCAGTCTATCACAGTGCCATCCGTTTTGTCACCAAAGCCCCATATACTACCCACCACTGCGACCTGTACGCTCTCGTTGGCTGGCCCTCGCTTTCATACTTGTCACCAAACCCACTGGCTACAGGTTATCTTCAAGTCTCTGCTAGGTAAAGCCCCGCCCTATCTCAGCTCGCTGGTCACCATAGCAGCACCCACTCGTAGCACACGCTCCCAAAGCCAATTCCTCCTTTGGTCGCCTTTCCTTCCAGTTCTCTGCTGCCACTGACTGGAACGAACTGCAAAAATCACTGAAGCTGGAGATTCCCATCTCCCTCACTAGCTTTAAGAACCTGCTGTCAGAGCAGCTCACAGATCACTGCACCTGTTCATAGCCCATCTGTATACAGCCCATCTATCTACCTCATTCCCATACTGTATTTATTTATTTTGCTCCTTTTGCACCACAGTATCTTTACTTGCACATCCATCTATTGCACATCTACCATTCCAGTTTTTAATTGCCATATTGTAATTACTTCGCCACCATGGCCTATTTATTGCCTTAACTCCCTTATTTGACCTTATTTGCACTCACTGTATATAGACTTTGTTTTCTCTTTTTTCTACTGTATTTATTGACTGTATGTTTTGTTCATTCCATGTGTAACTCTGATTTGTTGTATGTGTCTAACTGCTGTGCTTTATCTTGGCCAGGTCGCAGTTGCAACTGAGAACTTGTTCTCAACTAGCCTACCTGGTTAAATAAAGGCTGAAATAAAAAAAAAAAAAAAAAAAATGAAGATATATTCAGGTCAGTCTGGCTACAGTAAAACAAGTGATTTTAAGGATGCAAATGAAAAGTTTTCATAATGTTCAAGACTTACGGCATGGGAAAGTTCTGCAGGAGAACCAGGCACCACCATCGCCTAATTTGCTGCATGTTTTCCTTTGAAAAAGAAAATCACACAATCGGATGGGTATCACATAAAACATTATATCCACTAGTGATGAGAATTTCATACATACTTCAGTAAAATCACACTGTGCTTCCATTGCAATGTACAGAGTGTACTGTAAGTTAAGAAATAGTAGGTTGTTAAGTTTGATAGTTATGTTAACAACAATAATGATAATAATAAATAATAATAATAATACCCCCCCCCAGGAATATATTTCAGGAAGTAGAAGACATCCCCCCCCCCAAGTAGTCACAGCATGTCACATCAACATCCAGCTCTGCATGAGTTTGAACCATAAATAGTGTATGTAGTGTAAAAACTGTAGGAAATAGGTCCCAAAAAGTGTCAAGAATAATAAACAAGAAAAAGTATGAGCAATAACAATAGTGTGCTTTGCATGCTGCAAGCACAGAAATAATAATAACCTGTTATATGTTATAACAGAAAATAGCACTAATATAATATACTGAATAGCATCTTACCATCACAACAAACACCCCACAGTTGTTTGAGAAACCTTGCTTTGGTAGATCCTGTGGTGTGAGCAAGGTTCAATTTTCAATAAAGGAATGACAATCAAATGGTACAGTTCAGTGGAATCATTTAAAGGAATATCTAACCTGAACATCATCCACACCAGAAGTCCTCCAATGTCCAGGGGACAAGATCTGAGCAATGTTTCTGTGAACACAGTGTATGTGAAAGTAAAGAAAAAGTACAATTCAACAGCTTTTAATACTCCAGCCTGCATAACAGTTTTCAACACAGTTGGAACTGAAGTAGCCCAAGTATTTTTCACAACATGGGTGATGCTGGATCAGAAAATGTATTTTCGACTGCAACCACACCATTTCTCACATCAATGCACTCACATACCAACAATCTTTCCTTGGACACTGTTTCAAAGCAATGTGTCTGCTTTCTTCGTAAATGTGTTTTGAAGTTTTTCTTATTTAACTTCAGTTTGCAGTGTGGACAAGTGACAACGACTTTTCTTGACTTGCTATGCATTTTGGGATCAGGTGATTTCATTATTGTATATACTATGTGTAGGCTGTGTAGACTCGCTATGTGTAACTTACAGGCTGACTACAACGCTTGCGTTGCAAAATACATTTAGATATCTATATTATTTAATTATTACACCCACACTTCTTGGCGCGCCAACGAGCATCTGCGTTGCCAAGGGCTAAAATAGAAATCAGTTCTATTTGTGAAGCAGATTGCCCATCTCCTTATTGGTTTATAGACGCAGGTATCCACGTGCCATCTCCTCATTGGTTATACCCACATGCTACTGAAATACGAATGTAGTCAGTGGCGGTAATGCACCTAATTTATGAAAGCTGCAAATCTCAATATAAAGTCAAGAGAAGAAAAAGCCTAGAAGGAGGAAAGATGACTAGAAACGATTTGGTTGACCGTTTTATGTGTGGATTAATTGTCGGAGTAGAGGACCTTGTGCATTTCAGGTAAAATAACAACTCAATGTTTATATACCAGGACAAATTAGTTAGCAACACCACGCTAGCTAAATAGGACAAATTAGCTAGCAAGTGCAAGCTAGCTAGCTAAATTGCCAAAAATGTTGAATGCTTTTCGACCTGTCCCCAAATTAATGTATCTGATTCAGAGTTTGTTTTGATATTTTAATCTGCTTGTCGTGATCACGTTTGGTGGGGGGACAAAATAAATGTATGCACGATGGAGCACGATGGCGTACTCGTAAACCTAGGCTTACTGCTCATGTAGGCAAATTTGTCCAAATAAGATTCCCTCATTGTGAGCAATTATTAATTAATTTGGGGTGGCCTAGTGGTTAGAGTGTTGGACTAGTAACCGGAAGGTTGCAAGTTCAAACCCCTGAGCTGACAATGTACAAATCTGTCGTTCTACCCCTGAACAGGCATTTAACCCACTGTTCCTAGGCTGTCATTGAAAATAAGAATTTGTTCTTCACTGACTTGCCTAGTTAAATAATGGTAAATAAAATAAAAGGTGATAATTAACACTATGCTAATATCAGTGTAGTAGTTGGCCATATTAAAAATATACCACTGCACTGGTATACAAGAATATTACAAAGTACATTATGCATAATTACAATCTCACTTACTTCCACGATTTTTAATTTGATCCATGTTGATTAGGTTCGATTAAGATTCGCTTTAGTTGACGTTGATACCGACATTTACCTCAACTTGGGTGACCTTGACGGAGAGGGGAAGGTTTCAGTTTAAACGAGTTTGACTCCGTCCACATTGAGCCCGGCCCTGAACTGCACACTGCAGTCAGGGGCTTCTCATTCATGCAGCAAGAGCTCTGATAGGTTGGAGGACATCCTCCGTTAGTTGTCATGATTACTGTGTAAGTCTATGGAAGACGGAAGCTAGCTGTCCTCCGGCTACACGATGGTGCTACCCTACAGAGTGGTGTTGAGGATACTGTAGACCTTCATTGCAAAACATTGTGTTTTAATACATTATTTGGTGACATGTGAATATATTTAGTGTAGTTTTATCTAAAAAGGACAACTTTTGAAATGTTTTATTTGTATAAAATTCCCTGAGGATGGTCCTCCCCTTTCTCCTCTGAGGAGCCTCCACTGGTACCCATACCAAACATAACATGTGTGTCTCGGATTTACATACAGAATAAATCTAAATGTTCTGAGGTTAAATGACCTGGGAATTTGTTTTCACCTGCCAGGTTGTTTCAAAGTAGAGATAAAGTATCCTACAGATTAAGAGAATAAGGAAAGGAATAAATCATACATTTTTTATACATTGTCCACCAGATGGCGAGATTGGCCTTTTTTTGTAAGTGCTTATTGAATGTTTCCTGATACTGGCTACATTAATGCAGATAAATTAACCTTGAAATGTTGTATAGCCAAAAATATCTAGAAACGTAACAAGATATTTGCATATAATTTATTTATTGATATATCAAAAGTGCATTTCCCCCAATGTTTTATTCTACTTCCTAAGATTTCTACAACATAGAAATACATGTATACAATCCTATGTACATATGTGTTGTGCTGACTGATGTATAACAATCTCATCTAAAGAAGTGAATTAGAAAATGTTGAATAACAGTCTGGTACCAAAGAACATGTGAACATTTGCCATAAGTAAAGCTGCATGTCTGTCATGACTTACTTAACACCTTTGTTTCCCCTCTAAAACAAGTGAAAAAATGAAGCAATCAAACAAAGAAAAAACTATTGCTGCGAGGATTTGAAATGTATAAGTATTTGCTGCCTTCAAAAACACAAGGCAACATATGAGTAACACATATAGTGATGACTTGGCCCTTTTGAGGAAGTAGGTTTCATACATTTAAAAAAATATATTTTGCAAGAAATGATCCAGTTCCTTGAAATTATAGTCATCAACTTATCAGGAAACTAAACAGCTTGAGAAATTGTTCACTGCTCACCTTCATATTATGCAGTCTTTGCTGCTCACACTAGAGGCAGATGGGGTTAACATGGTCACACCACTAGAGGCAGATGGGATAACATGGTCACACGAGAGGCAGATGGGGTTTTAACTTGGAAGGCTATACGATTGGTTGGACAGTAGAATTTCATTAACCAAAATTACAAGAAGAGTGAAAATAGGCTACTATATGAAAAATGTCCTCCCTGAGAATGTGTTGTCTTTAAAAGCACCATAATTTTGACCTATTACAGTAGGAGCAGGGCCACTATCAGGAAGCACCAGAGGAACGAATCACAACAAAATAACATACGTTTTTTTCCTCACTTTGACACAATGTGCACATCTGTATTTCTTTCCCATTTTGTCATTTTCACAATAAACAATTTGTGTTCCCTCTTTTCAGCACCCACTAGTTCAATATTACCTGTCCCCTTTTTGACTTGTATTCTCTCTTCCTCTCTTTTTCTGTCAGTCTCCACATCCCCCGCTCCCTCTCTCTCTCTTTCTCCCTCTCTCCAGGCTCTCACCTGGGCCGTGATGCACAGACCTTTCACGGTCCTCACTAGTTACCAGAGCCACAAATCCATAATTATGGCTAGACTCCGCCTATTTCTACAATTTATCTTCTTCAAATCTGATTTTAAACCTAACCTTACCCCTAACCACACTGCTAACCTTATGCCTAACCCTAACCTTAAATTAAGACCAAAAAGCTAATATTTGTTTTCATGAATTTTTACATTATAGCCAATTTTGACTTTGTGCCTGTGGTAACTAGTGACAACCACCTTTTAAAAAATGATATCTCTAAATGTATAACATACTACCTAAAAAAACACAAACATAAACCTATATATTTAAAGTGCCTCCTAAACATGACTGACATCGGGTAAAGAGGATAGGCTATCAGCTGATCATTGTGTTGATGATTGATGTAAATCTGATAGTTAACTAGCATTTTTTGTGATTCTCTTCAATGCTCTTAAATCATAACTTCATAATATACTATAATATTCATACTCTTCTAACTCATGCTATAGTAAGTATATGGTTGGTTGGCTGGTGGCTTGTGTGGATATTTTAGTATATGGTGGTTAGCTAAAGCCTAGACTACCTGTGTTGCTGCTGCCCTGACACACATGTGCAACACCTGACTGATGAAGGGATTGAGTTGGGTCAGAGGGTCGTACAGCCTGAATGCAGCTGCTCCTCTCTATGTCTTCTGCCTCTCTGCTGCTCGAAGGCTATGTAGGCCAAACCAAATATTGATGATGATGTAGATCAAATGTTATGCTGCTGTGGCAGTACTGTTGATATTTAAACTAGGTAGCTTGCTACACAGACTCGACCGGTGACTGCATTTCAAGCCATGCATGTTTGGATACCAGGCACACGCAAGCTCTGTGCAGGGCAGACCAATGGGATGGGGGGTTGGGGGTGGTGAACTTGACAACTTTACGATGACTTGTGGGTTCAGAACAACAACAAAAGGGTGCTCGGGCACAGGTAGACCCCTATCTGTGCACGTGGCTGGCTCACGCCATGACAGAGTGGGTGTTCTCACTCTCTGCTGAGCTGAAGGACCTAGTGGGCCTCCGTGTTTTCCTCTGTCCTCCCCATTCCTTCATCCCTGGATAGAACCTCTGTCCCAGCAGCCCCTTACACATTCTGGTCAGCTCCCTCCTAAACTTCACCCCCACAAAGCCGTACAGCAGCGGGTTCAGGGCACAGTGTGACAGGCCCATGCTCTCAGACACCAGGATCCCTATGTCCACCGTGCGGTCAAACTGGCAGCCTCCACTAATCACGCACAGCTTCTTCAGGCTTTCGGCCAATTGGAAGGAGTTGTAGGGCGCCCAGCAGAGCACAAACATGGACACCAGGGAGATGATGAGGTGAAGGGACTTCCTCTTCTGGCGGCGCGAGGCGTTGCAAAGGGAGCGGAAGATACGGATGTAGCAGTAGAGCATGACAAGCAGGGGCAGCCCAAAACCCAGCACCAAGTTGACTAGCGGCATCCCCACCTGCCACTGCACTGAGCTGTGGGGGAACACCGTCTGGCACACCAGCAGGCCCTGATGATCCCCAGAGCGCCCCACTTCCATCTCCACCACCTGTCTAAAGGCGATGTCCACCCCACTCAGGCCAAAGCACACTGTCCAGATGAGGGCACAGGCAATCTGGGCATGGCAGGTGTTGCGTTTCCAGCTGGTGCTGATGGCGTGGACAATGGCCAGGTAGCGGTCGAAGCTGATGCAGGCCAGGAACAAGATGCCGCTGTAGCGGTTCAGAGAGAACAGGGCTCCGGAAATCTTGCAGGCGGCCATGCCGAACACCCACTGGTGGGCCCACTGGACGGCGAACAGTGGCAGCGTGAGGGCCAGCAGGAGGTCGGACACGGCCAGGTGGAGCAGGAAGGTGTCGGTGAGGGAGAAGGAGCAGGTCCCACCTGTCTGAGAGGTGCGGTAGCGCATCAGCACACACAGCACCAGGATGTTACCCACCAGCGCCAGCACAAACACCAGGCTGTAGACCACAGGGGAGTAGCTCCGGGTGAAGTCCATGATGCCATCCTCGTTGCAGGGCACGCCACTGGATTGGCTACTGCCTATTTCAGATGAATAGTTGTAGCTGTCTTCATATATCTGGAGACATAGGAGAGGAAAAGAGAGTGAGAGGAAGGAAAATTAGCTAACTACAACAATGTTCTGGGTCCGTATGCATAAAGCATTCCCCCTGCCCATATAATCTTGTTCATTATGATCTAAAAGGTCAAACTGACCCTAGATCAGCACTGCTACTCTGAGACCCTTTATGGATACAGGCCCTGGATTCTCCTCATAGGACAGAATGCATTTGTATCTCTGACTAAACTCAAGATGATGCAGTGCTAAATTCATACAGATGTGTGTACCTGTTACAGATCTTAATTTGACCTATATAGTCACAGCTAAATAGTCCTGAAGCGACCTGATATGAACATTTAGTCCATAATGTTACTTGATCAGTGGTTAGGCTATTAGCTGGACAAAAGTAGTCTCCATGAAAAGTAATGTTAATATAACCGTGTGTTAGTGTACGTTTTCAGTGAATTTATGTAAATTCCAAAGCTTATCTGCATTTCCTGTGGTGCAGGAAAATTCTCAGCAACAAAAGCATGATCAAATTAAGATCCTACACTAGTAGCTTCTATGATTTTGAACAATATTTTAAATGGCCTCAGACTCTCTAATCATTGTTTTAAAATTAAAGTATTCATGTACAGATTGTTATTCATTGTCATATATTTTTTTATTCTGTTATATTCTTGACTAACCATGTTGTTGTAAAATATAATTTCTTATTTGACTTATTTGGCTAATACTTTTTTTTGTCTGCTAGTCCCAATTATTTATTGCACCATCTATTGCTCTTGAAGTCATAAAGAACTACATTTATTAGTATGTGGCATAACAAGACCGTTACTCACATAGTAATCTGCGGTTGCCTTGACGTGATCCATTGTTACCAACGAAACAGAGGAACACCTGAAACACCTTCACAGACTCAGGACACTCTTCTCGTAGTCTCACCCGCGTTCCTCTCTTCTTTTGCCACTCTGAACCAACTAAAAAGGAGAAGTTAGCAATTAAGGAACCAAATCCTCTCATATTTTAGGCCAAGCACATCTATTCAAAGACAGCTGTTAGGAACCGGGGACTGTGTCCAATGGGGATTGTGACATATCGAAGAGACAGTGCATAACTAGAAAAACATTTCTCTGTCTATCTCTAGCTGTTATTTCTGGCGTATATTAGCAATATGTAGTACATTGCACATGTACTGTACATACAGTGCATACGGAAACATTTTGTTAAGTTACAGCCTTGTTCTAAAGCAATCTACACACAATAACCCATCATGACAAAGCAAAACAGGTTTTTAGAAATGTTTGCAAATGTATCCAAAATAACAAATAGAAATACCTTATTTGCATAAGTATTCAGACCCTTTTCTATGAGATCATCCTTGAGATGTTTCTAAACCTGTGGTAAATTCAATTGATTGGAAATGATTTGGAAAGGCACACACAGATCTATATAAGGTCCCACAGTTGACAGTGCATGTCAGAGCAAAATCCAAGCAATAGGATCGAAGGAATTGTCCGTAGAGCTCGGAGACAGGATTGTAGGGTACCAAAACATTTCTGCAGCATTGAAGGTCCCCAAGAACACAGTGGCCTCCACCAAACTTCTTCCACCAAGACTCTTCCTAGAGCTGGCCGATCAGGCCAAACTGAGCAATTGGGGGAGAAGGGCCTTGGTCAGGGAGGTGACCAAGAACCCGATGGTCACTCTGACAAAGCTCCAGAGTTCCTCTGTGGAGATGGGAGAACCTTCCAGAAGGACAACCATCTCTGCAGCACTCCACCAATCAGGCCTTTATGGTAGTGGCCAGACGGAAGCCACTCTTAAGTAAAAGATACATGACAGCCCGCTTGGAGTTTGCCAAATGGCATCTAAAGGAATCAGACCAAGATAAAGAAGATTCTCTGGTCTGATGAAACCAAGATTGAACTCTTTGGCCTGAATACCATGTGTCACGTCTGGAGGATACCTGTCACCATCCCTACGGTGAAGCATGGTGGTGGCAGATTCATGCTGTGGGGATGTTTTTCAGCGGCATGAACTGGGAGACTAGTCAGGATCGAGCGAAAGATGAATGGAGCAAAGTACAAGGAGATCCTTGGTGAAAACCTGGTCCAGCGCTCTCAGGACCATAGACTGGGGCGAAGGTTCACCTTCCAACAGGACAACGACCCTAAGCAAATAGCCAAGACAATGCAGGAGTGGCTTTAGGACAAGTCTCTGAATTTCCTTGAGTGGCCCAGCCAGAGCCCAGACGTAAACCCGATCGAACATCTCTGGAGAGACCTGAAAATAGTTGTGCAGTGACGTTCCCCATCCAACCTGACAGAGAGGCTGTAATCACTGCCAAAGGTGCTTCTACAAAGTACTGAGTAAAGGGTCTGAATCCTTATGTGAAGGTGATATATATATATATACAGTGGGGCAAAAACGTATTTAGTCAGCCACCAATTGTGGAAGTTCTCCCACTTAAAAAGATGAGAGAGGCCTGTAATTTTCATCATAGGTACACTTCAACTATGACAGACAAAATTAGAGAGAAAAAATCCAGAAAATTACATTGTAGGATTTTTAATGAATTTATTTGCAAATTATGGTGGAAAATAAGTATTTGGTCACCTACAAACAAGCAAGATTTCTGGCTCTCACAGACCTGTAACTTCTTCTTTAAGAGGCTCCTCTGTCCTCCACTCGTTACCTGTATTAATGGCACCTGTTTGAACTTGTTATCAGTATAAAAGACACCTGTCCACAACCTCAAACAGTCACACTCCAAACTCCACTATGGCCAAGATCAAAGAGCTGTCAAAGGACACCAGAAACAAAATTGTAGACCTGCACCAGGCTGGGAAGACTGAAGCTGCAATAGGTAAGCAGCTTGGTTTGAAGAAATCAACTGTGGGAGCAATTATTAGGAAATGGAAGACATACAAGACCACTGATAATCTCCCTCGATCTGGGGCTCCACGCAAGATCTCACCCCGTGGGGTCAAACTGATCACAAGAACGGTGAGCAAAAATCCCAGAACCACATGGGGGGACCTAGTGAATGACCTGCAGAGAGCTGGGACCAAAGTAACAAAGCCTACCATCAGTAACACACTACGCCGCCAGGGACTCAAATCCTGCAGTGCCAGACGTGTCCCCCTGCTTAAGCCAGTACATGTCCAGGCCCATCTGAAGTTTGGTAGAGAGCATTTGGATGATCCAGAAGAAGATTGGGAGAATGTCATATGGTCAGATGAAACCAAAATATAACTTTTTGGTAAAAACTCAACTCGTCGTGTTTGGAGGACAAAGAATGCTGAGTTGCATCCAAAGAACACCATACCTACTGTGAAGCATGGTGGTGGAAACATCATGCTTTGGGGCTGTTTTTCTGCAAAGGGACCAGGACGACTGATCCATGTAAAGGAAAGAATGAATGGGGCCATGTATTGTGAGATTTTGAGTGAAAACCTCCTTCCATCAGCAAGGGCATTGAAGATGAAACGTGGCTGGGTCTTTCCACATGACAATGATCCCAAACACACTGCCCGAGCAACGAAGGAGTGGCTTCGCAAGAAGCATTTCAAGGTCCTGGAGTGGCCTAGCCAGTCTCCAGATCTCAACCCCATAGAAAATCTTTGGAGGGAGTTGAAAGTCCGTGTTGCCCAGCAACAGCCCCAAAACATCACTGCTCTAGAGGAGATCTGCATGGAGGAATTGGCCAAAATACCAGCAACAGTGTGTGAAAACCTTGTGAAGATGTACAGAAAACGTTTGATCCCTGTCATTGCCAACAAAGGGTATATAACAAAGTATTGAGATAAACTTTTGTTATTGACCAAATACTTATTTTCCACTACAATTTGCAAGTAAATTCATTAAAAATCCTACAATGTGATTTTCTGGATTTTTTTTTCTCATTTTGTCTGTCATAGTTGAAGTGTACCTATGAACTTGCACAATTGGTGGCTGACTAAATGCTTTTTTCCCCACTCTATATATATATTAATACATTTTCTTAAAATTTCTAAAAATCAGTTTTTGCTTTGTAATTATCGGGTACTGTGTATAGATTGATGAGGGGAAAAAACTATGTAATCCATTTTAGAATAAGGCTGTAACGTAACAAAATGTAGAAAAAGTCAAGGGGACTGAATTACTTTCCGTATGCACTGTATGTTTTATGTGCAGTGTAGTAGCCTACATTCGAAGACAAAACACACACAAAACATAGAGTAAAAGTGTATTTAAATGTCTATGCGTGTAATAGATGCAGAGACAGATATACAAATCTCTGACTTCTTGGCAGTCTAATTGAGTACAGAAAGACTGAATGTCTGTCACTTTCTGACCTTAGTTCCTTTTTTATGTCTCTGTTTTAGTTTGGTCAGGGCGTGAGTTGGCATTCTATGTTTTGTAGTCTAGGTTTTGTATTTCTATGTGTTTGGCCTGGTATGGTTCCCAATCAGAGGCAGCTAGCAATCGTTGTCTCTGAGAACCATACTTAGGTAGCCTGTTCCCACCTGTGTTTGTGGGTAGTTGTTTTCTGTCTTTGTGTGTCTGCACCACGGTTTCGTTTGTTCCGCTTTGTGGTTTTTTGTTCTAGTGTTCAGCTTCTTTATTAAATCTACCATGAACATGTACCACGCTGCACCTTGGTCCTCTTCACCTTCTTCAACCTATGACAGCCGTTACAATGTCTGATACACGTTCCCATAATATTGGGAAATGTTTTGAACTTGCCCCATCTGGGGAAGTGAAATATGTGTTTTTCAGGAGTTATTCAGGAGTCTGTACTGTGTGTTTTGACCCTGTTTACTGTGACTAAAACCAGACAAACATTTGCATTGTTTGTGGATATGAATCTGTTGGCTGGATACAATCAGACATGCTTTGATTTCTGTAAGCATTTCTCTGAGCTCACATTGATATCCAGTTATTTCTAAACCTTGCGGCAGTGCGATACAGGCTCCGATACAGTCTCCAAGAGCATGAAAATCATTCTAAAGATATTCCCCACTGTGGAACCGTTGCAAAAACAGGATAGTGAAAAATAGTGTCTAGCATAGAACAAACTGTTAGTCTTTACACATAACTAAATGCAAAGATGTTGTATTATATCATTACTGATGTAAAAGCCTCTTACCTGCTCACTGTCAGAGTGTTGACGTGTTGGGGACCTGGACCCCAGAGGAGATTGAGCAGGTTTGATATCACTTGCAGTTAGGTGAGGAAGAAGATGTACCTCTGTTTCAGGTCACAGAGTTACCTCTGATGTGGTTTCACACTGTGTCACCCATGCAACGCCCCAGGGAACTGGAATAGATCAGCTACTTATACGATTTACTGGTTTACTCACTATTTCCCTTAAACATAGATACTGCATGTAAATCTGTTATCTAGAATCTGGCCTTATTCAGATGGCGAGATCGTAAATAGTCATAAAGCAACTATTATCCAGGGGCAAGGAAATGTTAATTTTTCTGTCCACAACTACACTATGTAGTGACCATCAGTGTGAAGAAAATGTCACACCTTATTTATTGATTTATTTTACCACAGCTGGGGTATCAAAATAGCATGTCACCATGTGTAACAACAACCTCTAACTGAGGGTAACGATCTCAATCCACATAGATACTTTTTTGTGCAATTCAGTTTATTCAGATGTGGATGGATGTCATGGGTGTTCAAGTAAATGACGTTAGGTGGTGGAGCTGTCAGGTCTTCTTTATTCACTTGCCTAAAGAATAAAGACGCTACAAGGTTTTTACTCTGGGTTGTGAGGTCAATATTACAAAGGGGGGGGGGGGGGGTATGTAGAGGCACTAAACAGGAGCACAAATGGAAGAAGCAAAAGTCTGAAAATACATGCAATACCTTTGCTCTTAATCTTAATAAAACTCATTACATAGCATACACAACATTAGAACTTGTTCAAAGACCAGGCTGAATTTGTGCAGAGACAAGGCTGAATTTGTGCAGAGACAAGGCTGAATTTGAAAGGGACATTACAGCATGTTGAGGTTGTTACGGTTTGGAGTGGTGGCTTATACTATTATTGTGCAACTTCCGAGCTGCTGTTTCCTTCCTCTACACTCTGTGACTCACAGGGCTGTATGAGAGGTGTGATGTTAGTCAATGGAAAAAAGCAACAGATTGTTGGGCATTGAGAGTAAGATCATGTACAAAGTATGTTTTGGTAAACTATTCAAGGTATATTGGGAAATAACTTTCTTATTATATTAGTGGGTAATTCGTTGGTGTTATTAGTCATAAGTAAAGTTTTTAAAGGGGATTATGCAAATCTTGTTTGAAAATCTTTAAAGCTCTCAGACTGGGCGTTTCTTTTCTATCCAATTGAGGGAAACCTTTTCACTTGATCTTATAGTCTATTAACATAGACTACTATTTGTTTCAGGAAACCAACCAGAAAGCAACTACATTGCACACACAAGAGTGTAAGATTTCACAATTTCATGGAGAAAGACGAAAAAGTCACTGCAAACTTCCAGTCAAATGCACAATTCCAGTCAATTCCAGTCAGTTCCAGTCAGTCGACCTTTATCAGAGCATATCTCCACAAACAGTAGTGAGACGGATAAGGCCACACAGAGAGCCTTTTAGCGAAAATATATTTAGAATGAGTCAGAGGGAGTATGAAAGAGGCCACCGCATGCTCCTGCTCTAATTGGTTTCAGTGACGCGCGACAAAAACTCACCTCAGAAAAGCCCTCACAGATGTTGCACAGCTGAGTTCTCATTTATCATCCTATTGAAAGGGTAGTACTATGAGCTGTGCACAGAGCCATGCACAGACCTTTCAGGGGGCAAGTGCTCAAAATGAAAAAAAGGGCACTCCCCCCTTATTTTAAAGAAAATCTACTTACATTTTTAATTTTAGAATAGAACTGATTATTTCTGCAACAACACCCTCACTTACAATCACTAATCGTAAGCAAGCTAGTTACAGTTATGGCAGAGGGAAGATATTTCGGGTGGGGGTGTAGAATCTTTTCTCCCCACACTGCTGATGACTATTTTTGTCTGCTCATATAGGAGTAATAAAGGCCCAGTGTACTAATTTGGTGCGATTAAAAAAAGTATATATATATATTATTCTGATTAATCAAGGGGTGCTGTAGCACCTTCAGCACCTCTACTTCCAGCTGCTATGGTTACAGTGCCTCCCAAAGACACGATTGACATCAGGAAAAGAGGGTAGGCTATAAGCTGGTCATTGATGTTAATGATTGATTTGAATCGGCTAGTTAGCTAGCTCAATATTTTTTTACTGATTGTGATTTATCTTCAATGCTCACTAAAGTCATACTATAGCCTAATACTCATAATCTTCTAACTCATGGTATATGGCTGGCTGGCTAGTGGCTTGTGTGGATATTTTAGTAACTGGTGGTTAGCTAGAGTCTAGACTACCTTGTTCAGTGCTTAATTTTTTAATTGGGAGGTGCCGGAACAAAAAGTGAAGCGAGATGGGGGTGACCTGGGGTGCTCTGAGGTACCTTTATAATAAAACATTGCATGCATGTCATTGCATTTGCGTGTTGGCATGGAGAGGTAGAGTAGAGGCGCTTACAGAAGTTGCACACATGGGGACTATTTTTAGTAGCCTAGGGCCCAGGAAAAATAGCCTTACATAAACACACTTCATGCAATTCTAATTTAAATGACTGGAAATCTTTCCAAATCTTTTTTCATACCAAATGATTGAAATGACAGGTTACTTTGACACTGACAAATCTGAGCTCAATAAAAACGACCTCACTTTGAATCCGTTAATAGCCAGGGTTGGGTAGGTTACTTTCTAAATCTAATCCATTACAGTTATTACTTACCTGTCCAAAACTGTAATCAGTAACGTAACTTTTGACCTACCCCAAACTCAGTAACATAATTTGAGTAATAATCTAGTTACTTTTAGATGACTTTCCCCTTAAAGGAAAATTCCACCCAAAATGTATATTTTGGTATTTGTTTCATTAGTGCATTGTTGACATAGTCCCAAAATGTTTTGCTTGTCAGCAATCAAGTTTTCAAGACACTTAACTTTCAAAATACAGAAATCATCTCTGTATGATGCATTTTGCATCATATGACGCAAAACGCAGCATCATATTACGCAAAACACAGCATCATTTGACGCAAACCGCAGCATCAGATGGCGCAAAACGCAGCATCATTTGACACAATACGCAGCATCATATGACTCAAAACGCAGCATCATTTGACACAATACGCAGCATCATATGACTCAAAACGCAGCATCATTTGACACAATACGCAGCATCATATGACTCAAAACGCAGCATCATTTGACTCAATACGCAGCATCATATGACTCAAAACGCAGCATCATTTGACACAATACGCAGCATCATATGACTCAAAACACAGCATCATATGACTCAATACGCAGCATCATATGACTCAAAACGCAGCATCATATGACTCAATACGCAGCATCATATGACTCAAAACGCAGCATCATTTGACGCAAACCGCAGCATCAGATGGCGCAAAACGCAGCATCATTTGACACAAAACGCAGCATCATATGATGCTAAATGCATCATGCGGGGATGATTTCTTTATTATTATTTAACTCTAAGCGATACTTTTTAATTAATTTAATTTGTTCAGCCTAAATGCAACATTTATAAGCATGTTGTTGAAGTGCTGTTGTTGGTGTGTTGTTGAAATGTTGAGCGCTCTTGCCAGCCTCTAGCGTGTCACAAATTGATTTCAATTGATTTCTTAAAGGGCAGCTATAGCCTTAAAATAATAGTAACATCGCCTAAACAATTCATTTTTGTTCCTTCTTCGACTACCTGGCTTGCTCCTGACTGATTTAGAGTTATTATGTTGTTTAATATTCTGTTGAAATGTTGAATGTCAATTGAAAGTGACAGAATCACACTACTTCCCAAGCAAAGTAAATTGGTTCTCTCCTCGGCTATAGGCTATAGCGCAGCCTCTGAATGTCATAGAGACAAACCAAAGATATCCTAAAGATATCCTACAGTCACGTCTTTCCCCAGCGTTTTACAGCTTGTTTCTAGCATAACTCATTGCAGACTAAAGTTTCATTATAAAATTTTGTAATATAATCAGGTCCATTTAATTATATTCAAAACTTAAGCTAACAAGGCGTAGGTCTATGCTTTTAGCCATTTTCTTTAACAAAAGCCATAATACCCTCACATACTCCCTCAATTCTAGCACTGGTTTTTAATTTAACACAACAAGCTCTTCACTGACACCAAGATATTTAAGGAGTGAGTGCATGTTGATTGAAGGAATTTGCTGACAAAATCTATGAATAGTAGACTAGAATTGTGTTTGTCTAACAGGTAGGCCTACCTCTTATTTAGGCTCCAACACAAAACAAGAAATAGGCTCCAAAACAAAGGCCTCTTGTTGTTGGTTGATAAAGTCAAATTCAAATTAAGAATGTTCAAATGAATTAGACCTTCTCGAATTTGCCTACTTTCAACACCCATGCACTGTCCATATCTGCAGCTGCCAATTCTTAGTAATGTAAGTTATGTAAATTACTCAAATATGGCTTATTGTGTGGTCAATAATCCAGTGGTGGACAAAGTAACCAATTGTCATACTTGAGTAAAAGTATAGATTCCTTAATAGAAAGTTACTCAAGTAAAAGTGAAAGTCAGCCAGTAAATACTACTTGAGTAAAAGTCGAAAAGTATTTGGTTTTAAATATACTTAAGTATCAAAAGTAAGAGTATAAATCCTTTAAAAATCTGCATATTAATCAAATCAAAATGTATTTGTCACATGCACTGACTAAAACAGGTGCAGACCTTATCGTGAAATGCTTACAAACCCTTAATCAACAATGCAGTTTTAAGAAAAATTGAGTTAAGATAATATTGACTAAATAAACCCAATAAAAGAACAATAACGAGGCTACAGTATATACAGGGGGCACAGGTACAGAGTCAATGTGTTGGGGAACAGGTTCGTGGAGGTAATTGAGGTCATATGTACATGTAGGAAGGGGTAAAGGGGCAAAGCAGACAACACCATTTTCTTGTTTTTAAAATGTATGGATAGCTAGGGGCACACTCCAACACTCAGACATTATTTACAAAAGATGCATTTGTGTTTAGTGAGTCCACCAGAGGAAGTAGGGATTTATTTTTTTAACCTTTATTTTACTAGGCAAGTCAGTTAAGAACAAATTCCTATTTTTAATGATGGCCTAGGAACAGTGGGTTAACTGCCTGTTCAGGGGCAGAATGACAGATTTGTACCTTGTCAGCTCAAGGATTTGAACTTACAAGCTTTTGGTTACTAGTCCAACGCTCTAACCACTAGGATACCCTGCCGCCCCGGACGACAATTGTGTCAATTTAGACCACCCCCTTAGTGCAGAATTGAAACCTTTTTTGGTGTTACGAGTTCTGTTTACTGCAGAATTTGAACCCTTTATTTTAGTGTTGTTTCCTCTTGAAAACCCCTGAACACTATCAGAGTTTGAACCCTTTATTTTAGTGTTGTTTCCTCTTGAAAACCCCTGAACACTATCAGCGTTTGAACCCTTTATTTTAGTGTTTCCTCTTGAAAACCCCTGAACATCAGAGTTTGAAGAGTTAGAAAATGTTATTAAAGTGTCACTCCGCAAAGATACATCAATTGACTATACAAAATACAAATATTGCGGACCACTCAAAGAGTTCTGGGACAAACCAGAAGTACAGTACTAACTTCAACATGATAAAAGAGACATGCCATACAACATTTTATCTGGAATGACAAAAAGTCTCATTAAATTATATTCACAATATTTCTATACATAAATGAACTGCCTCCAGCCTGCCTAATTTTAATACTCAAAATAATATTTAAAAAATGTTTCCCTAGACATGTTTTTGAAGTAAAAAAGAAAAGAAAAAGGCTGGCATTTTCAGTATCTGCACCTGTATACATTTGAAAGTACAGTCACACTTTGGGTACAGTAGCCAACATATGTCATATGAAAATGATAATGCTGCAATAGCATACACAAAATCATGCAGAGCAAGTACTGCTTTGTTTTCCACCACCAAGTAGAAGCGTGTTGAAGAATGGACTAAGCCAATACTAGGGATTTAGAGGTCCGGGTTGGAGCAAGCGGTCGCATCGGTCTGCTTCGGTCTGCTTCGGTCTGCAGGTTGTATAACTTTTCATTACATTTCATTATAGTACAACGGTTTGATTTGTCTAATCTTAGCAATTTCTTCTTAGCTAGCTACATAGCCGTCTTTGTATCAAAGATAATTGCGTAATTATCGTATTTCGTCGTCCTCCTATCTGCCCAGCAGCTAGCCAGCTAGCTAAAGTTCACCGTCTACCGTAGCACTGTAGTAACTATCACACTCAACTGAACGACTTGATTAGTGTAGTGTTAGCTAGCTACATAGTTGTCTTTGCTGTCTTCGTATCCAAGATAATTGTGTAGTTTAGAGTGTGTAGTCTTAGAGCGATTATCTTAATTTACCGAGGTTAGCTAGCCAGCTATTTGTCGTCCTTAACGTAGGAGTCACTCCTAGCTAGCCAACAGCTAGCCAACGTCTACTGAATAGAACTTTCGCATTCCGGTCGCATTCCGCTTCGCTCCACAGGTAGTATCACATTTTCATTTCATTTCATTACAGTCCCAACGGTGTGATTTGTTTGATCGTAGCTAGCTACATAGCTAGCTACATAGCCGTCTTTGTTTCAAAGATAATTGTGTAGTCTAGAGCGATTTTCTAGGTTAGCTAGCCAGCTATTGTCGTTCTTTTAACGCAACGTAACGTAATCAACACTGCTAGCTAGCCAGCTAGCCCCCGAATAGCAGCATTGTAGAAACTTTACACTCAACTGAACGACTTGATTAGTGTAGTGTCAACAACGCAGCCACTGCCAGCTAGCCTACAAAGTCAACACCGCAGCCACTGCCAGCTAGCCTACCTCAGCAGTACTGTATCATTTTAATCATTTTAGTCAATTAGATTCTTGCTACGTAAGCTCAACTTTCTGAACATTCGAGACGTGTAGTCCACTTGTCATTCCAATCTCCTTTGCATTAGCGTAGCCTCTTCTGTAGCCTGTCAACTATGTGTCTGTCTATCCCTGTTCTCTCCTCTCTGCACAGACCATACAAACGCTCCACACCGCGTGGCCGCGGCCACCCTAATCTGGTGGTCCCAGCGCGCACGACCCACGTGGAGTTCCAGGTCTCCGGTAGCCTCTGGAACTAACCTCATTGCAACTCCCCTCCAAGTCTCCGACCACTACCTTGTATCCTTTTCCCTCTCGCTCTCATCCAACACTTCCCACACTGCCCCTACTCGGATGGTATCGCGCCGTCCCAACCTTCGCTCTCTCTCCCCCGCTACTCTCTCCTCTTCCATCCTATCATCTCTTCCCTCTGCTCAAACCTTCTCCAAACCTATCTCCTGATTCTGCCTCCTCAACCCTCCTCTCCTCCCTTTCTGCATCCTTTGACTCTCTATGTCCCCTATCCTCCAGGCCGGCTCGGTCCTCCCCTCCCGCTCCGTGGCTCGACGACTCATTGCGAGCTCACAGAACAGGGCTCCGGGCAGCCGAGCAGAAATGGAGGAAAACTCGCCTTCCTGCGGACCTGGCATCCTTTCACTCCCTCCTCTCTACATTTTCCTCCTCTGTATCTGCTGCTAAAGCCACTTTCTACCACTCTAAATTCCAAGCATCTGCCTCTAACCCTAGGAAGCTCTTTGCCACCTTCTCCTCCCTCCTGAATCCTCCTCCCCTCCCCCTCCTCCCTCTCTGCAGATGACTTCGTCAACCATTTTGAAAAGAAGGTCGACGACATCCGATCCTGGTTTGCTAAGTCAAACGACACCGCTGGTTCTGCTCACACTGCCCTACCCTGTGCTCTGACCTCTTTCTCCCCTCTCTCTCCAGATGACATCTCGCGTCTTGTGACGGCCGGCCGCCCAACAACCTGCCCGCTTGACCCTATCCCCTCCTCTCTTCTCCAGACCATTTCCGGTGACCTTCTCCCTTACCTCACCTCGCTCATCAACTCATCCCTGACCGCTGGCTACGTCCCTCACGTCTTCAAGAGAGCGAGAGTTGCACCCCTTCTGAAAAAACCTACACTCGATCCCTCCGATGTCAACGACTACAGACCAGTATCCCTTCTTTCTTTTCTCTCCAAAACTCTTGAACGTGCCGTCCTTGGCCAGCTCTCCCGCTATCTCTCTCAGAATGACCTTCTTGATCCAAATCAGTCAGGTTTCAAGACTAGTCATTCAACTGAGACTGCTCTTCTCTGTATCACGGAGGCACTCCGCACTGCTAAAGCTAACTCTCTCTCCTCTGCTCTCATCCTTCTAGACCTATCGGCTGCCTTCAATACTGTGAACCATCAGATCCTCCTCTCCACCCTCTCCGAGTTGGGCATCTCCGGCGCGGCCCATGCTTGGATTGCGTCCTACCTGACAGGTCGCTCCTACCAGGTGGCGTGGCGAGAATCGGTCTCCTCACCACGCGCTCTCACCACTGGTGTCCCCCAGGGCTCTGTTCTAGGCCCTCTCCTATTCTCGCTATACACCAAGTCCCTTGGCTCTGTCATAACCTCACATGGTCTCTCCTATCATTGCTATGCAGACGACACACAATTAATCTTCTCCTTTCCCCCCTCTGATGACCAGGTGGCGAATCGCATCTCTGCATGTCTGGCAGACATATCAGTGTGGATGACGGATCACCACCTCAAGCTGAACCTCGGCAAGACGGAGCTGCTCTTCCTCCCGGGGAAGGACTGCCCGTTCCATGATCTCGCCATCACGGTTGACAACTCCATCGTGTCCTCCTCCCAGAGCGCTAAGAACCTTGGCGTGATCCTGGACAACACCCTGTCGTTCTCAACTAACATCAAGGCGGTGGCCCGTTCCTGTAGGTTCATGCTCTACAACATCCGCAGAGTACGACCCTGCCTCACACAGGAAGCGGCGCAGGTCCTAATCCAGGCACTTGTCATCTCCCGTCTGGATTACTGCAACTCGCTGTTGGCTGGGCTCCCTGCCTGTGCCATTAAACCCCTACAACTCATCCAGAACGCCGCAGCCCGTCTGGTGTTCAACCTTCCCAAGTTCTCTCACGTCACCCCGCTCCTCCGCTCTCTCCACTGGCTTCCAGTTGAAGCTCGCATCCGCTACAAGACCATGGTGCTTGCCTACGGAGCTGTGAGGGGAACGGCACCTCAGTACCTCCAGGCTCTGATCAGGCCCTACACCCAAACAAGGGCACTGCGTTCATCCACCTCTGGCCTGCTCGCCTCCCTACCACTGAGGAAGTACAGTTCCCGCTCAGCCCAGTCAAAACTGTTCGCTGCTCTGGCCCCCCAATGGTGGAACAAACTCCCTCACGACGCCAGGACAGCGGAGTCAATCACCACCTTCCGGAGACACCTGAAACCCCACCTCTTTAAGGAATACCTAGGATAGGATAAAGTAATCCTTCTCACCCCCCTTAAAAGATTTAGATGCACTATAGTAAAGTGGCTGTTCCACTGGATGTCATAAGGTGAAAGCACCAATTTGTAAGTCGCTCTGGATAAGAGCGTCTGCTAAATGACTTAAATGTAAATGTAATGTAAATGTGACATCAGATTGTATTCAAATGAATACAATATATTATAACATTTAATGAAAAAGAATGTAGCATACGCCAATACATTAAATACTGCAAATAGTCCCGTAAAGAAAACTCCCAAGGAGATAGGGAAGCATCAGGAGTCCAGCTATAAAATTCCTTCACAAACAGTGTGCTCTCTTCCCCAAGGACATGGGGAAGCATCAGGAAGCCAGCAATTGTATGGTGGCCTGTCACCATCCAACTTGTGTCGTTATGCCTTCATCCAAGACAATGTTCATTCTCTCCACAATATCTTTGAGGACTGCTTGCTTTGAATTGTTCCTTAGCTGTTGGTTGCACTCCATTCTTTCTATTTTGGCTCTATCCAATAACTTCACTGCCAGATTGCCAGCATGTCTGTGAAAGTATCTGGGAGTACGTGTTGAGTTAGTGAGTAGCTCAAAGTCTTGAACAAAAAGGGGTGTTCCTCCGCTATTTCATCTTTATTTTCACATGTTAAATAACTCTCTCCATTGTGTGAATGTTTCCTCAAGAATACTTTCTAGCTTGTTCAAATCCCTCTCAAATCAAATCAAACTTTATTGGTCACATACACATGGTTAGCAGATGTTAATGCGAGTGTAGCGAAATGCTTGTGCTTCTAGTTCTGACCGTGCAGTAATATCTAACAAGTAATCAAACAATTTCACAACAACTACCTTATACACACAAGTGTAAAGGAATGAATAAGAATATGTACATATAACTATATGGATGTGCGATGGCCGAACGGCATAGGCAAGATGCAGTAGATGGTATAGAATACAGTATATACAGTGCCTTGCGAAAGTATTCGGCCCCCTTGAACTTTGCGACCTTTTGCCACATTTCAGGCTTCAAACATAAAGATGTAAAACTGTATTTTTTTGTGAAGAATCAACAAGTGGGACACAATCATGAAGTGGAACGACATTTATTGGATATTTCAAACTTTTTTAACAATTCAAAAACTGAAAAATTGGGCGTGCAAAATTATTCAGCCCCTTTACTTTCAGTGCAGCAAACTCTCTCTAGAAGTTCAGTGAGGATCTTGACCTAAATGACTAATGATGATAAATACAATCCACCTGTGTGTAATCAAGTCTCCGTATAAATGCACCTGGACTGTGATAGTCTCAGAGGTCCGTTAAAAGCGCAGAGAGCATCATGAAGAACAAGGAACACACCAGGCAGGTCCGAGATAGTGTTGTGAAGAAGTTTAAAGCCGGATTTTGATACAAAAAGATTTCCCAAGCTTTAAACATCCCATGGAGCACTGTGCAAGCGATAATATTGAAATGGAAGGAGTATCAGACCACTGAAAATCTACCAAGACCTGGCCGTCCCTCTAAACTTTCAGCTCATACAAGGAGAAGACTGATCAGAGATGCAGCCAAGAGGCCCATGATCACTCTGGATGAACTGCAGAGATCTACAGCTGAGGTGGGAGACTCTATCCATAGGACAACAATCAGTCGTATATTGCACAAATCTGGCCTTTATGGAAGAGTGGCAAGAAGAAAGCCATTTCTTAAAGATATCCATAAAAAGTGTCATTTAAAGTTTGCCACAAGCCACCTGGGAGACACACCAAACATGTGGAAGAAGGTGCTCTGGTCAGATGAAACCAAAATTGAACTTTTTGGCAACAATGCAAAATGTTATGTTTGGTGTAAAAGCAACACAGCTCATCACCCTGAACACACCATCCCCACCGTCAAACATGGTGGTGGCAGCATCATGGTTTGGGCCTGCTTTTCTTCAGCAGGGACAGGGAAGATGGTTAAAATTGATGGGAAGATGGATGGAGCCAAATACAGGACCATTCTGGAAGAAAAGCTGATGGAGACTGCAAAAGACCTGAGACTGGGATGGAGATTTGTCTTCCAACAAGACAATGATCCAAAACATAAAGCAAAATCTACAATGGAATGGTTCAAAAATAAACATATCCAGGTGTTAGAATGGCCAAGTCAAAGTCCAGACCTGAATCCAATCGAGAATCTGTGGAAAGAACTGAAAACTGCTGTTCACAAATGCTCTCCATCCAACCTCACTGAGCTCGAGCTGTTTTGCAAGGAGGAATGTGAAAAAATTTCAGTCTCTCGATGTGCAAAACTGATAGAGACATACCCCAAGCGACTTACAGCTGGTGGCGATACAAAGTATTAACTTAAGGGGGCTGAATAATTTTCCACGCCCAATTTTTCAGTTTTTGATTTGTTAAAAAAGTTTGAAATAAATATCCAATAAATGTCGTTCCACTTCATGATTGTGTCCCACTTGTTGTTGATTCTTCACAAAAAAATACAGTTTTATATCTTTATGTTTGAAGCCTGAAATGTGGCAAAAGGTCGCAAAGTTCAAGGGGGCCGAATACTTTCACAAGGCACTGTACATGAGATGAGTAATGTAGGGTATGTAAACATTATATAAAGTGCCATTGTTTAAAGTGACTAGCGATACATTTATTACATACAATTTTTTATTATTAAGTGGCTAGAGATTTGAGTCAGTATGTTGGCAGCAGCCACTCAATGTTAGTGATGGCTGTTTAACATTCTGATGGCCTTGAGATGGAAGCTGTTTTTCAGTCTCTCGGGCACAGCTTTGATGCACCTGTACTGACCTCGCCTTCTAGATGATAGTGGAGTGAACAGGCAGTGGCTCGGGTGGTGGTTGTCCATGATCTTTTTGGCCGTCCTGTGACATCGGGTGGTGTAGGTGTCCTGGAGGGTAGGTAGTTTGCCCCCGGTGATGCGTTGTGCAGACTTCACTACCCTCTGGAGATTCTTACGGTTGTGGGCGGAGCAGTTGCTGAACTAGGCGGTGATACAGCCTGACAGGATGCTCTCGATTGTGCATCTGTAAAAGTTTGTGAGTGTTTTTGGTGACAATCCAAATTTCTTCCGCCTCCTGAGGTTGGAGAGGCGCCGCTGTGCCTTCTTCACAACGCAGTCTGTGTGGGTAGACCATTTCAGTCTGTCCGTGATGTGTACGCTGAGGAACTTAAAACTTACCACCCCTTCCACTACTGTCCTGTCGATGTGGATAGGGACGTTGAGCGTGAGGTTATTTTCCTGACACCACACTCCGAGGGTCCTCACCTCCTCCCTGTATGCTGTCTCGTTGATGTTGGTAATCAAGCCTACCACTGTAGTGTCGCCTGCAAAATTGATGATTGAGTTGGAGGCGTGCATGGGCACTCAGTCATGGGTGAACAGGGAGTACAAGAGAGGGCTGAGAACGCACCCTTGTAGGGCCCCAGTGTTGAGGATCAGCGAGGTGGAGATGTTGTTTCCTACAACTCACCACCTGGGGGCGTCCCGTCAAAGTCCAGGACCCAGTTGCACAGGGTGGGGTCTCGAGCTTAATGACGAATTTGGAGGGTACTATGGTGTTAAATGCTGAGCTGTAGTCGATGAACAGCATTTCTTACATAGGTATTCCTCCTGTCCAGATGGGTCAGGGCAGTGTGCAGTGTGATTGCGATTGCGTCTGTGGACTTATTGGGGCGGTAAGCAAATTGGAGTGGGTTTAGGGTGTCAGGTAGGGTGGCGGTGATATGATCCTTGTCTAGTCTCTCAAAGCACTTCATGATGACGGAAGTGAGTGCTACAGTGCGATAGTCGTTTAGCTCAGTAACCTTAGCTTTCATGGGAACAGGAACAATTGTGGCCCTCTTGAAGCATGTGGGAATAGCAGACTGGGATAGGGATTGATTGAATATGTCCGTAAAGACACCAGCCAGCTGGTCTGCACATGTTCTGAGGACGAGGCCGGGGATGCCGTCTGGGCCGGCAGCCTTGCGACGGCTAACATGTTTAAATGTTTTACTCACGTTGGATTCGGTGAAGGAGAGCACGCAGGTTTTGGTAGCGGGCCATGTCGGTGGCACTGTATTGTCCTCAAAGCGAGCAAAGAAGCTGTTTAGTTCATCTGGGAGCAAGACATCATCGTCCGCGACGGGGCTCGTTTTCTTTTTGTAGTCCGTGATTGACTGTAGACCCTGCCACATACCTCTCGTGTCTGAGCCATTGAATTTGCGACTCTATTTTGTCTCTATACTGACGCTTAGCTTGTTTGATTGCCTTGTGGAGGGAATAGCTACACTATTTGTATTCTGTCATGTTTCCGGTCGCCTTGCCCTGATTAAAAGCAGTGGTTCGCGCTTTCAGTTTTGCACAAATGCTGCAATCAATCCACGGTTTCTGGTTGGGGAAGGTTTTAATAGTCGCCGTGGGCACAACATCACCGATGCACTTGCTAATAAACTCGCTCACCGAATCAGCGTATACATCAATGTTGTTTTTCGACGCTATCCGGAACATATCCCAGTCCACGTGATTGAAGCAATCTTGAAGCATGGAATAAGATTGGTCGCACCAGCGTTGAACAGACCTGAGCAGACCTGAACAGACCTGTTTCCTGTTTTAGTTTCTGTCTATAGGCTGGGAGCAACAAAATGGAGTCGTGGTCAGATTTGCCGAAAGAAGGGTGAGGGAGGTCTTTGTATGCGTCGCGGGAGTGAGAGTAACAATGATCCAGGATTTTTTCCAGCCCGGGTCGCGCATTCGATATGCTGATCAAATTTAGGGAGCCTTGTTTTCAGATTACCCTTGTTAAAATCCCCAGCTACAATAAATGCAGCCTCGGGGTATGTGGTTGTCAGTTTACATAGAGTCCAATGAAGTCCTTTCAGGGCCGTCGAGGTGTCTGCTTGGGGGGGATATATACTACTGTGATTATAATTGAACAAAAGGACGTTAGTTCCTGTATGTTGTTATGATCACACCACAACTCGTTAATCATAAGGCATACACCCCGCCCTTCTTCTTACCAGAGAGATGTTTGTTTCTGTCGGCACAATGCGTGAAGAAACCAGGTGGCTGTACCAATTCTGATAACATATCCCGGGTGAGCCATATTTCCGTGAAGCAGAGAATGTTGCAATCTCCGATGTCTCTCTGGAAGGCAACCCTTGCTCGGTTTTCGTCTACCTTGTTGTCAAGAGACTGGACATTGGCAAGTAGTATACTCGGGAGCGGTTGTCGATGTGCCCATCTAAGGAGCCTGACCAGAAGACCGCTATGTCTGCACCTTCTGCTGCGCCTTTGTTTTGGGTCGCCGGCTGGGATCCGATCCATTGTCCTGGGTGGTGGACCAAACAGAGGATCCGCTTCGGGAAAGTCATATTCCTGGTCATATTGTTGGTAAGTTGACTTTGCTCTTATATCCAATAGTTCCGCTGTATGTAATAAGACTTAAGATTTCCTGGGGTAACAGTGTAAGAAATAATACATGAAAAAACGAAATACTGCATAGTTTCCTAAGAACGCGAAGCAAGGCGGCCATCTCTGTCGGTGCCCTCTATCTTCCTCATTTCTTCTTTCATTAGTGCTACTTCATCTGATGGGACCTGGTATGGCGGTGGCTCCAAGTTCACACTGGTTGGAGTGTCAGTCCTCCTTTTTGCTTTTGTTGTCTGGGACTCTCCCTCACTCTCCCTCTGCTGCTCTTCTCCTAAAATGTGGGACTTTGCCTCACCGTCTGTTCTTAAGTTTTGATTTCCAATTGATTGGACATGATTTGGAAAGACACACACCTGTCTATATAAGGTCCCACATTTGACAGTGCATGTAAGAGCAACAACCAAGCCATGAGGTCGAAGGAGTTGTCTGTTGAGCTCTGAGACAGGATTTTGTCGCTGCACAGATCTGGGGAAGGGTACCAAAACATTTCTTCAGTATTGAAGGTCCCCAAGAACACAGTGGCCTCCACCAAACTTCTTCCATTCTTAAATTGAAGAAGTTTGGAACTACCAATGCTCTTCCTAGAGATGGCCGCCCGGACAAACTGAGCAATCAGGGGAGCAGGGCCTTGGTCAGGGAGACGACAAAGAACCCGATGGTGACTCTGATGAAGCTCTAGAGTTCATCTGTGGAGATGGGAGAACCTTCTCTGCAGCACTCCACCAATCAGGCGTGAATGGTAGAGTGGCCAGACGGAAGCCATTCCTCAGTAAAAGGCAGACAACAGCCCGCTTGGAGTTTAACAAAAGGCACCTAAAGACTCTCAGACCATGATAAACAAGAGTCTCTCGTCTGATGAAACCACGATTGAACTCTTTGGCCTGAATGTCAAGCGTCATGTCTGAAGGAAACCTGGCACCATCCCTACGGTGAAGAATGGTGATGGCAGCATCATGCTGTGGTGTTGTTCGTCAGCGGCAGGGACTGGGGGACTAGTCAGGATCGAGGCAAAGATGAACAGAGTCAAGTACAGAGAGATCCTTGTTGAAAACCTGCTCTTGAGCGCTCAGGACCTCAGACTGGGGAGAAGGTTCACCTTCCAACAGGACAACGACCCTAAGCACACAGCCAAGACAACGCAGGACTGGCTTCGGGACAAGTTTCTGAATGTCCTTGATTGGCCCAGCCAGAGCCCGGACCTGAACCCGATTGAACATCTCTGGAGTGACCTGAAAATAGCTGTGCAGCAATGCTCCCCATCCAACCTGACAGAGTTTGAGAGGATCTCAGAAAGGATCTCTCTGCTTCTACATCTGCATTGCTTGCTGTTTGGTGTTTTAGGCTGTGTTTCTGTATAGCACTTTGTGACATCGGCTGATGTAAAAAGGGCTTTATAAATACATTTGATTGATTCATCTGCAGAGAAGAATGGGAGAAACTCCCCAAATATAGGTATGCCAAGCTTGTAGCGTCATACCCAAGAAGACTCAAGTCTGTAATTGCTGCCAAAGGTGCTTCAACAAAGTACTGAGTAAAGGGTCTGAATACATATGTAAATGTGATATTTGTTTTTTTAAACATTTTTAATACATTTTCCAACATTTCTAAAAAATGTTTTTTTGCTTTGTCATTATGGGGTATTGTGGGGAAGGGTTGAAATTGATGAGGAAAAACATTTGAATCAATTTTAGAATAAGGCTGTAACCTAACAAAATGTGGAAAAAGTAAAGATCTGAATACTTGCATCTCATGCTGTCTGGTCAAAGATAATATGACATTGTGGCTGCCCGTAGCATTGAATGCGATGGAAGCCACCGAGCATTTGGCCACCCTTGATTAAAAAAGTATAAAATAATAGCCAATCAGCATTGAGCTAAAATGAGTGAGCACAACAAAAAGTGTCAAGAGTAGCCAGTTTGGATTAGGCTTCAAACCAGTCATATTAAAAGCAAAACATCATTGACAGAAAACTTGAATTGTTGCTGAGACATGGATGGAGATAGGGATTTGGACGTGTGGTTTTACTCCATTCTCTATACTGGCCAATGATTATAACGCAGATTCTGATCCAACCGTAAATTCATACATTGTGCCCCTGGTCTGAGAGGATGGAAGTTCAACATATAGGCTAGCTAGATGTAGTAGGATAATGTTGACTAGCTGGCTCATTGTTGATCATGAAAGGAAGTTAGGCTAGCGATCAAGCATTTTAGCTTAACTTAAAGCGTGTACTCTATGACAAAGTCATAGACCATTTCGTCAACATGAAAGAGAGGAGGATGGCATTGGTGTTTCTCTACCAGTAGGATGAGTCAACATGTTTTTTTTACTTGCACCCTCCCATATTTTAGTTGTCACTGTATTAGACTAAGCATACTGTAGGTGATTTGATGATGTTGAAATGTTGAAGTTAAATGGCGCTGGAATAATGTAGGCAGTTCATTTGCGACTTGCGTTAACTCTCTGTGGTTTTAAATCAATAGTTGTTTAGCAGTCTGAAAATGTCTGAAAAATGTACTTGCCTCGACCATTTAACGGTTTGTTAAATACAAAATGCTTTGTGGACTTCACCGACAGATGTTGCTCTCCGGTTTTGTGATGAAACAGTGGTGTGGTTGAATGTATTCTGCCACTGTGTCTTCTAATTGTCTCGGCCTTAGGCCTATATATCACAGTGGAAAGGCATATGAACTAGTGGGTTATAGGGCAAACAAACACACAGGTTGTAATATAGATTTTTTTCTAGCTTGGCTTCCCCAGTGGTTTTATCCACACACTGCTATTGATGGCACTGCCGATGTTAAACTGCCCTTTGACCACTAGAGGCCTCTATCCTCCTCTTTGGTTTAGCTCATTGACTTCCATAGAACCATAAATTAAATGAAGGAGTGGCATGTCTCACTTCCTCTTCATAATTGCGCCCTTCTCTACACATTTGGGGTGGAAAATAGCATTGAAGTTAGAAAGATGGTCCAGTAGCCGAAAGGTTTGCATCCTGGTGCAGAAAAATGGTTGTGTCCTTGAGCAAGGCACATAATCCCAATTTCAGTTAATAATGGCTGTGACCCCATTCTGTAGGAGCGGGATATGCAATAAACCACATTTCGAAATTCACATATCACCTATATATTTAATTGTAACATAGTTTATAATCTCACAATGGGCCTGCCAACTGTAGCCTTTATAGTAATTAGACTACCATTGGAAAATGTTTTAGTTCCCAGTGTCCTTAAAGTGGAAATTGTGGGAAAATACAACAGCTCTGTATCTAAATCTTTTTAGATTTTTTGTGTGTAGAATATTTATAAAAAATCAGTAAACAATCAATAGTTAGCTGTAAACTATTTGTATTTCACCTGTCGTGTCTTTGGCTATGCCGGATTAAGTGATATGACATGCTATTCTATAAAATAATTTCTCCATAACTAATATCACCTGATTGAGCTAATCGTGTAAATGTAATTAACTAGAGAGTCGGGCACCACAAAATAATATTTATAGAGCTGTTATCTTCCGAATAAACTCTTAAACACCTAGTAATATTTTACATCAATAGCAGTCAACATTAATCTTCATCTCACTTCAGTCTCATAATCCGAAAGTTGTACATTCTGCAAGAACCCTGGCTAACAATTTGAATCAATAATACAAAATTGGGTTTAATTATTTATTTACTAAATACCTAACTAATCACACAGAATTCACATACACACAATTCATTATAACGTGATTATAAATTACGTCATAAAGGAAAACGTCCCTGGCGGGCGGAACAGATATGACAGCTTGTTACACAAAAGAAAAGGGTCTGGGTTTGAGTGAAGGAGCGGGAAAATTGAGGAACAAAGGGAAGAAGCTATGCTATCGTAAATACAGCATCTTATGCATTCTAAATTACCGCCCATTTGGAAAAGGAAAATGCAATACATATTTACTCTGAGCTGCGCTTCAGTAGGTTGGCGGTAGATGGAAGACTGTGTTGCCAAACCGAGTCCTCTGTCCTTTGAAGAATGTCTCTGGTGGTTACTTGGATAAATTGTAGTAACGTCGTTGTGTGGTAGATGGGATACTCTGTCTGTTCCTTCCTAACCTGTGTTTGCAGCTGGGGTCGCTAACTCAACAGCTAGGAGGTATCACTTCTGTCGTGAATAAGAGTTCAAAGTTCATACCATTCGCAACCAAAGCTCATGCTGATGTTGGCTTCGTTCTGTAGTTATTATCTGAACCATTCTGACATAGGACCGTCATCCTACCTCATCGCAACAGGAAGTTCTATTGTCATCAAGGCTTTATATAGGAAGGGAGAAGAGGGCGTGTTTGAAAAGTTTTATAGCCCATGTCCCTTCACAGAGGCGGGCCACTGAGTGAGCAGCCCTAACTTATGAAAACCCACGTCTCACATTTTAGAAGCTAAAATCACATTTCATCCCATCACAAATAATTTCATATTCAAACATTTAAATTGAACAACAATTCCATGTGAATCCGATAACTCTGATGTGTAGACTTTCCACTGTAGAGTTTATGTCATCTTATCATTGATGAGAATGTCTCAGATGACAACCGAACTGAGATCATATTCATTAAGTACCACCGCATATGTTCAATTGTTCGGATTACCAGAATATAGTTCATTTCCCCCCCCCCACCTACTGATGTTCCCAGAATCTCTATGTTAACCAAGTTTTTTTTAAATGTAACCTCAGCAGGTTAGAAAGGAGGAAAAAGGGGGGAAGAGGTATTTATGACTGTTATAAACCAACCCCCAGGCCAACGTCATGACACAACATTTGATTATATGAGTGATTGTCACGCTCTGACCTTAGTGAGCCGTGTTTATTCTCTATTTGGTTAGGCAGGGTGTGACTTGGGTGGGCAAATCTATGTTTCTATTTCTTTGTTGGCCTAGTATGGTTCCCAATCAGAGGCAGCTGTTTATCGTTGTCTCTGATTGGGGATCATACTTAGACAGCCTAGATTGTGGGATCTTGTTTGTGTGTAGTTGCTTTCTGCACTGCATATACAGTGGGGCAAAAAAGTATTTAGTCAGCCACCAATTCTGCAAGTTCTTCCACTTAAAAGATGAGAGAGGCCTGTAATTTTCATCATAGGTACATTTCAACTATGAAAGACAAAATGAGGGAAAAAATCCAGAAAATCCCATTGTAGGATTTTTTATGAATTTATTTGCAAATTATGGTGGAAAATAAACCAATGGAAACCAATGGGATCCCGTCATTGCGGAAGAACAGACTTCCCAACTGTCCACCAATCCAAGGTTTATTGGACCTTTTCTTCAACAAGTTGAGGAAGGTAAGATGCCTCCAGGATCAAATCAAGAACTCCACAGCAGAGAAAAAGCACCTCACCTCCCTAATGTCCTACAACAGACAGAACCTCTCTTTCCTAAATCTAACAGATCTGTGCTACCGTTACAATCGCACATTCAATGTCAACTCTTTTGCTTTCCACCACACACCAAATGTGAAGACCCTACAAAAAGCAGCTTTTGACAATCTGACCAACTTGACTTTCCTCTCCTTGGACAACTCCTGTGCCGGGGTGATGAAGCTGCAGCCGGGCTTCTGCAAAAACCTGCGGAAATTGAGCAAGCTCATTGCAATGAACATTGGCATTCAGTCCTTCTCAAATGAGGTTTTCGGGAATCTGACAGAGCTGCAGATCTTACCTCTCAACAAAAACGTAATGCAATCCTTAGATGTGAATGTGCTGGAGGCTCTCCCTAAACTGCGCTATCTGGACCTGCGCAACAATCCTCTTAGTTGCACCTGACTCAACAGTGACCTGCAGAACTGGACTTTGAGTTAGTCTTACTCTAATGTCTACAGTGCCCAGAAAAAAACTCCAACAAAACATGCACAACTTCAACACCGATGTTTTCTACCTGGACCTGGGAGAGTACCTTTTAGCCACCACAACCACTGTGACTTTAATGCTGACTATAATCCCGCTTAGTAGACCAGCTACTTCCCAACCTGGAGGGCAATGGAGCCTCTTCGCGGCTGTGCCTGCACCACTGTGACTTTGAGCTGGGCCACAAACATCATGGACAACATCTTTTCCTCCGTGTACAGCAGCCGCAAGACCATCTGAGTGGTTAGTAAGCACTTCTTGTGTAGCGAGTGGTGCTCCCTGGAGATCCAGCCGGCCAGCTATAGGCTCTTCCACAAGCTCCAGGACCTGCTCCTGCTCTTCTTCCTGGAGCTCATCCCTGAAATGCAGCTGTATGAGAAAGGTCATGTTGAAGAAGACCTACTTGCAGTGGCCGGGGTCAGACTGCACTGACCCGGTTAAGGCTCAGGAACTGTTTTGGAACCATCTGAGGAGGGCGCTGAGGAGTGGGAGCAGCAGGTTTGAAGATGAAGATGAGAAAGAGGGGAGGGAAGAATACTTCATTCAGCCACCGACCGATGATGCTAAGCATTACTTAATGCCTTTAGGAAAGGGTTAGAGGACACACTTTTCCCTGGCAGCAGCCTGATTCCTGGATATGAAACAAAGTTTAATGTTGTAAAAGTACTAAAATGAGGCACACATACAAGAAAGAGGAACTGAGTATTTTGTAAATGTGCTCTCGGTACAATGATGTTCTACTTGCTTTGACCGATTGCTATAATAAACTAGTCATAATTTGTTTCCTTTTTTAATTTGCTTTCATGGCAAACAAACTTCATCATGTCGTGATCAGTACTAAATAATATTGAAATACTGTATGTACATTTAAAAGATGTAGAGGGAAATGGAAATGGTAATTAAATTGATGAGACATACCCTGACAAATCATGTTGCAAAGTTAATATAAATATTCTATAATAATTATTGTTGGTAAATACACCGACAGATGAGACCTATTACTTAATGACTTAAGGAAATGGTTAGAGGACACACTTTGCCCTGGCAGCAGCCTGATTCCAGGATATGGAACTAAGTTCAATGTAGAACACCCACACAAATACAAAGACAGAGAGGAACTGTTTCTCTTGTAAAAGTGCCTTCATTACCATACCGTTCTACTTGCTTGAAATCCAGCATTGTTTATGCTTTGATCAATTGCAATAATAAGCAAGTCATAATTTTTTTTGCTTTTTAAATTTTCTGTCATTGAAAAAAATACCTTAATCCTGTTGTGATCAATATTAAATCATATTGTAATACTGTATGTACATTTAAAAGATGCAGAGTAAAATGGAAATGGACATGGGAAATAAGATGATCAGACAAATCATGTTGCAAAGTTAATTTACATATTCTATAAGTATACTTCTTGTTGGTAAATATCACTTTCTCAATGAGGAATGCACAAACTAAAACAAATACATTAATGATCTATTATTAGATTTTAATATAAAACAGTGTGCTACTATGTACAGTATTATATTCACAGGTTTCATTTTATTCGGTCCATCTTAAATGGGGAGAATCTCAATTACATAATCGCATCCCCTCTCCTCCTCAAAACCCAGAGGAAAAAGTCAGAGGGGAGGGACCTCAGAAGAGAAGATGTGAGGAGTATGCGATTGAGATCTTCCCATGGACAGCAGACAATCCTCTGCATAATGCATTCATTCTGATTTGTCTTTGATCATCTGTGCTAAAGAATTCTGCTTGTCAAAAAAAAATATATATATATATATACTGTGAGTAGGCCCAGTGGCCAAAAAAACCCCAGGGACACATTTGTGGATATTTTGTTTTGCCATAGTTGACTAGTCCACTGTAGCTGTCTGTAAACAGCATACTGTATTAGTTCTGCAATGCATTTTCTCTTATAGTGCTTCTGTATGTTTTTGCATGCACATGTTTCAATTAGAAATATTCATGCAATAAAAAATAAATTCTTCTGCTGTTACCTTTCTACAGCATAATTGTGTTTTTACTGTCCAGGCTGGAAGTAGTTTAAGAGTATGGAAAAAATATGAAAGAACATATTTCTAAATATTTCTAAAAATGCAAACATTTCCTTTGTCTTTCTGCCCATGATATGGCCTGACAATATTCAAAAGAGAAATAAAACATCAAGTCAGTTGTAGTTCTAAATAATTAGACTTGATGGTATGCATTTAGAAAACACTCAACAACATAGCATTGTGCTTATGCATGTCTCTACTACATAGAGGATCAGTACAGTCTCATTCGGGGGAAAGACCAGCATTCAGGGCTGGGGAAAGCAGGCAGGGGCCTGGGGGGCAGAGGAGGGGACAGGCCACTCTCCAGCATGTTGGAGGGGGGATAGTAGTCCATGTCAGGAAGGTGGGACCTGGAGATTACAGGGCTGGTTGGGGGGCGGCGGTTGAAGCGATAGAAAGGGTGGAGCTGATGACTGTCTAGTGGATAGTGGTTGGGAGCAGATGAGGATGAGGAAAATGGCTCCTTTCAATGTCATATGGATCTTGCTGCTGTGGCAAGTGTCTGTCTCTGTCTCCACCCTCCTTTATAGACTTCCTTTATCTTAGGGCCAGGAGAATTTCCCGACAACATGACCTGACCAAGAAAATTCGGAACATATTTATAGCCTAAAACTGCAGCCTGGCTGAGATGTCCGTCTTTAAGGTCACTTAGTCAAGAAAAAGTCAAGGCCCTACCTGTAAGTGTTTTCATAGTGTGTGATGTCATGATTAATGTTAACCTGTTTGTTTTTACCCAGGTTTTCACGCGTGATGACGAGGTAGCAGTAGTGTAAAGTACTTAGGTAAAAATACATTAATTAAAGTACTACTTAAGTAGTTTTTTGGGGTATCTGTATTTTACTATTTATATTTTTACTTCACTACATTCCTAAAGACAATATTGTACTTTTTACTCCATACATTGTAACCCAAAGTACCTATTACATTTTGAATGCTAAGCAGGACTAGAAAATTGTGAAATTCATGCACTTATCAAGAGAAAACATGGTCATCCCTACTGCCTATGGTCTGGCGGACTCACTAAACGCAAAAGCATCTTTTGTAAATAATGTTCGAGTGTGCTCCTGGCTATCTGTACATTTAAAAAAAAGAAATTGGTGCAGTTTGCTTTGCTTAATAAGGAATTTGAAATTATTTATACTTTCACTTCTGCTTTTGATACTGAAGTATATTTTGAACCAAATAGTTTGACTTTTACTCAAGTTCTATTTTACTGGGTGACTTTCACTTTTACTTGAGTAACTATCTATTAAGGTATCTATACTTTTACTCAAGTACTGTATGACAACTGGATACTTCTTCCACCACTGCTGGGTAGTCATGGCCTGCCTGCCTCTGCGGAATCTGTCAGATGGCCAGTTTACAGTTTACTCATATGATGTACTTTATATAGTGTCGTTTTATATCATGACTCAATTAAGTCATGTGTGTATTTGCTTGTCTGAAAATTACCTGATTACCTGAGTGAATCAAGCTTCTACCAAAGTTTCTTTTGGCAATTATTTATTTGTTAAAGTTTGCTTAAGGTTCATGGTCCTCCAGACTACCCGCCACACCCTCTTCAGCCCACTACCTCGGTGTGGTGGACACAATTAATCTAACCAACCACAAAAACAGGAATTACGTTAAAAAAATCTAGATTTATAAAAATAACAAAAACTTGAATTGTCATTTCACTGATGACCCGGAACACCTTTCCTTTTTATATGAAATAAGACCCATCCCTCTTAACGTGTTATTTGGTCCTACTTATCAGGAGAATATTGAGACCTCCCACTTTCTTTTGCAATCAATCCTTCTATTGTACAACAGTGTTTCAGTTATTTTGAAATTACTCAATAAACAAATCTGTTTTGAGTTTTAAAAATGAAAACCTTCCCCCAGCAGAATAAAGAGATTGTGTATAGTGTTGCATCTGTGTATATTGTGTTTGGCACATTGCTGACTGGAGTCCCTGGGGTTCTCTCTCCCTCGCCATGTACATAAAGAACAATAAATGGAGAACAACTTTCAATAAATCGTGTGCCATGACTCCATGTCTGTTGTCCCTTTCCTTCCTCTTTCTGTACAACCAAAGTGAGGCAGTCATTAAACAGGGATTAAGAGACAGGCTTTCATAATGTAGCAGAAAGGACATGATACAGGCATGATACAGCCCCCAGAATGGAGGTAAGGCTGAACTCGAGGCTTTAAATTAAAGATAAAAAGGACTTGAGATATGATTTTGCTTTATTTGAATGTGATTTGTAAAATAACCCTTGAAACTTGTTTGATAACCTATTATAAAATTATGTTATGATGGATTATGATAGGTAAATGAAAGCTGTAGAATTTGCTATGGATTATGATGAGTGAAACGAAATTGAACAACTTATTTGATAAATTAGTAAAATTGCTGCATGCAGCAGTATAAAAGTCAATGCTTTGATTTCACAGTGGTTGAGGGTCTTTCTATAAACTAGGGTACAAGCTGTTTAATTAGCCTACATTTTGATATTTTCCCACATCAGGAAGAACATTTCTGAATGATAGTCAAGTGACGAGCAACTGTGGTGATAGTGCATGCAGTGTTCACAAGTTACAGTGCCTTAGGAAAGTATACTGACCCAGACTTATTCTAAATTTGATTAAATACTTTTTTCCCTCATCAATCTATACACAATAACCCATAATGACGAAGCAAAAACAGGTTTAGAAATGTTGGCTAATTTATAAAAATATATATATATAATTTTACATTTACATAAGTATTCAGATCCTTTACTCGGTACTTTGTTGAAGCACCTTTGGCAGCAATTACAGTTTCCAGTTTAACTACAATCTTGGCACACCTGAATTTGGGGAGTTACTCCCATTCCTCTCTGCAGATTCTCCCAAGCCCTGTCAGGTTGGATGGGGAGCGTTGCTGCACAGCTATTTTCAGGTCTCTCCAGAAATGTTAGATCAGGTTTAAGTCTGGCTGGGCAATTCAAGGACATTGAGACTTGTCCCGAAGCCACTCCTGAATTGTCTTGGCTGTGTGCTTAAGGTTGTTGTCCTGTTGGAAGGTGAACCTTCACCCCAGTCTAAATTCCTAAGAGGTCAAGAGCAGGTTTTCATCAAGGATCATGATTATGCCACCACCATGCTTCACCGTAGGAATGGTGCCAGTTTTCCTCCAATCTTGGTTTCATCAGACCGGAGAATCTTGTTTCTCATGGTCTGAGAGTCTTTACTGTAGGTTACTTATTGCAAACACCAAGCAGGCTGTCATGTGCCTTTTATTGAGGAGTGGCTTCCGTCTGGCCACTACCATAAAGGCCTGATTGGTGGAGTGCTGCAGAGATGGTTGTCCTTCTGGAAGATTCTCCCTTATCCACAGAGGAACTCTGGAACTCTGAGGAACAGAGGAACTCTGGGTCACATCCGTGACCAAGGCCCTTCTCCAATTGCTCAGTTTTGCGGGGCGGGCAGCTCTAGGAAGAGTCTTGGTGGTTCCAAACTTCTTCCATTTAAGAATTATGGAGGCCTCTGTGTTCTTGGGGACCTTCCATAAAAATGTAAATAATATTCTGGACATACAGTACCTTCGGAAAGTATTTAGACCCCTTTACTAAAGTGTACCAACATTTTTTGGTACCCTTCCCCAGATCTGTGCCTCGACACAATTCTGTCTCGGCACTCTACGGACAATTCCTTCGACCTCATGGCTTAGTTTTTGCTCTGACGTGTACTATCAATTGTGGGACCTTATATAAACAGGTGTGTGCCTTTCCAAATCATGTCCAATCAATATAATTTATCACAGGTGGACTCCAATCAAGTTGTAGAAACATCTCAAGGATGATCAATGGAAACAGGATGCACCTGAGCTCAATTCCAAGTCTCATAGCAAATGGTCTGAATACTTACGTAAATAAGGTATATGTTTGTTAATTGTAATTAGAGGTTGACCGATTATGATTTTTCAACGCCGATACCGATTATTGGAGAACCAAAAAAAGCTGATAATAATAATCTGCATTTTTTTGTGTAATAATGACAATTACAACAATACTGAATTAACACTTTCCTTTTACCTTAATATAATACATCAATCAAATCAATTTAGCCTCAAATAAATAATAAAACATGTTCAATTTGGTTTAAATATTGCAAAAACAAAAGTGTTGGAGAAGAAAGTAAAAGTGTAATATGTGCCATGTAAAAAAAGCTAACGTTTAAGTTCCTTGCTCAGAACATGAGAACATATGAAAGCTGGTGGTTCCTTTTTACATGAATCTTCAATATTCCCAGGTAAGAATTTTTGGGTTGTAGTTATTATAGGAATTATAGGACTATCTCTCTCTATTATACCATTTGTATTTCATATACCTTTGACTATTGGATGTTCTTATAGGCACTTTAGTATTGCCAGTGTAACAGCATAGCTTAAGTCCCGTCCCTCTCCTCGCTCCTACCTGGGCTCGAACCAGGAACACATCGACAGCCACCCTCAAAGCATCCACAAAAGCCGCGGCCCTTGCAGAGCAAGGGGAACAACTACTCCAAGTCTCAGAGCGAGTGACGTCACCGATTGATACGCTATTAGCGCGCACCCCGCTAACTAGCTAGCCATTTCACATCGGTTACACCAGCCTAATCTCGGGAGTTGATAGGCTTGAAGTCATAAACAGCTCAATGCTTGAAGAACAGCGAAGAGCTGCTGGCAAATGCACTAAAGTGCTGTTTGAATAAATGCTTACAAGCCTGCTGCTGCCTACCACGGCTCAGTCAGACTGCTCTATCAAATATCAAATCATAGACTTAATTATAACATAATAACACACAGAAATACGAGCCTTTGTTCATTGATATGGTCGACTCCGGAAACTATCATTTCGAAAACAAAACGTTTATTCTTTCAGTGAAATACGGAACCGTTCCCTATTTTATCTAACGGGTGGCATCCCTAAGTCTAAATATTGCTGTTACATTGCACAACCGTCAATGTTATGTCATAATTATGTACAATTCTGGCAAATTAATTACGGTCTTTGTTAGGAAGAAATTAACTTCACACAGTTCGCAACGAGCCAACCGGCCCAAACTGCTGCATATAACTTGACTGCTTGCACGGAACGCAAGAGAAGTGACACAATTTCCTTAATTATAAGAAATTCATGTTAGCAAGGCAATATTAACTAAATATGCAGGTTTAAAAATATATACTTGTGTACTGATTTTAAAGAAAGGCATTGATGTTTATAGTTAGGTTTGGTGCAACGGCAGTGCTAAATCATCACCCATTTGGCGAAGTAGGCTGTGATTCGATGAGAAATGAACAGGCACCGCATCGATTATATGCAACGCAAGACACGCTAGATAAACTAGTAATATCATCAACCATGTGTAGTTAATTAACTAGTGATTATGTTAAGATGGATTGTTTTTTATAAGTTAAATGCTATCTAGCAACTTACCTTGGCTTCTTGCTGCCCTCGCGTAACAGGTAGTCAGTCTGCCACGCAGGCTCCTCGTGGAGTGCAATGTAAGGATGGTGGTTAGGTTAGAGCGTTGGACTAGTAACCGGAAGGTTGCAAAAACGAATCCCTGAGCTGACAAGGTAAAAATCTGTCGTTCTGCCCCTGAACAAGGCAGTTAACCCACCGTTCCTAGGCCGTCATTGAAAATAAGAATGTGTTCTTAACTGACTCGCCAAGTTAAATAAAGGCGTAAAAAAAAACGTTAAAAAAAACTATTATTAGTATTATTTTTTAATCGGGCCAAATCGGTGTCCAAAAATACAGATTTACGATTGTCATGAAAACTTGAAATCCACATTGGATCTAATATTCCTAGCGAATTGATGTTGATCACCTGTTGTTGCCTCCTGGATTTACAGCAGGGTCTCCATGCTCATTGTGTAGTACAGACTATAATATAGACACAACATGTAAAGTGTTGGTCCCAACATACGCAACAAAAACATCTCTCAAATTGTGTGCACAAATTTGTTTACATCCCTGTTAGTGAGCTTTTCTCCTCTGCCAAGATAATCCATCTACCTGACAGGTATGGCATATCAAGAAGCTGATTAAACAGCATAATCATTATACAAGTGCACCTTGTGCTGGGGACAATAAAAGGCCACTTTCAAATGTGCAGTTTTGTCACACAACGGCACAGATGTCTCTAGTTGGATGGAGTGTGCAATTGGAGTATTTCTGTCTGTAATAAAGCCCTTTTGTGGAGAGTCAGGATTTCACATGACTTGGCAGGGGTGCAGCCATGGGTGGGCATTGGCCCACTGGGGAGCCAAGTCCACCCATGGCTGCACCCCTGCCCAGGGGCCCCACTATTTATTTAAATGGATTGATTAGATCCCAATATTAAACATGGACCCCCTATTTATAGAAAAACCCCTGAGCAGCATTCATATGATCCATTTATTTATCTGGATTGGGGTAAATTCCAATTTAATTTAGTGCCATTCAGGATATGAACTGAAACTATTCATACTTTCAAGAATGCAAGTATAAAAATTGCAATTCATTTGAGATAAATTACATGCTCTTCCGGGTTGGAGCGAGCAGTCGCATACGCACTTCGGTCTGCAGGTAGTATAACTTTTCATTACATTTCATTACATTTCATTATAGTACAACGGTTTGATTTGTCTAATCTTAGCAATTTCTTCTTAGCTAGCTACATAGCCGTCTTTGTATCAAAGATAATTGCGTAATTATCGTATTTCGTCGTCCTAACGTAACCTACACTGCTATCTGCCCAGCAGCTAGCCAGCTAGCTAACGTCCACCGTCTACCGTATAGCAGCACTGTAGCAACTATTACCCTCAACTGAACGACTTGATTAGTGTAGTGTTAGCTAGCTACATAGTTGTCTTTGCTGTCTTCGTATCCAAGATAATAGTGTAGTTTAGAGTGTGTAGTTTTAGAGTGATTATCTTAATTTACCGAGGTTAGCTAGCCAGCTATTTGTCGTCCTTAACGTAGGAGACACTGCTAGCTAGCCAACAGCTAGCCAACGTCTACCGAATAGAACTTAACAACCCGGTCGCATTCCGCCTCGCTCCACAGGTAGTATCACATTTTCATTTCATTTCATTACAGTACAACGGTTTGATTTGTTTGATCGTAGCTAGCTACATAGCTAGCTACATAGCCGTCTCTGTATCAAAGATAATTGTGTAGTCTAGAGCGATTCTCTAGGTTACCTAGCCAGCTATTGTCGTTCTTTTAACACAACGTAACGTAATCAACACTGCTAGCTAGCCAGCTAGCCCCCGAATCAACAACGCAGCCACTGCCAGCTAGCCTACAAAGTCAACAACGCAGCCACTGCCAGCTAGCCTACTTCAGCAGTACTGTATCATTTTTAATCATTTTAGTCAATAAGATTCTTGCTACGTAAGCTCAACTTTCTGAACATTTGAGACGTGTAGTCCACTTGTCATTCCAATCTCTTTTGCATTAGTGTAGCCTCTTCTGTAGCCTGTCAACTATGTGTCTGTCTATCCCTGTTCTCTCCTCTCTGCACAGACCATACAAACGCTCCACACCGCGTGGCCGCGGCCACCCTAATCTGGTGGTCCCAGCGCGCACGACCCACGTGGAGTTTCAGGTCTCCGGTAGCCTCTGGAACTGCCGATCTGCGGCCAACAAGGCAGAGTTCATCTCAGCCTATGCCTCCCTCCAGTCCCTCGACTTCTTGGCACTGACGGAAACATGGATCACCACAGATAACACTGCTACTCCTACTGCTCTCTCTTCGTCCGCCCACGTGTTCTCGCACACCCCGAGAGCTTCTGGTCAGCGGGGTGGTGGCACCGGGATCCTCATTTCTCCCAAGTGGTCATTCTCTCTTCTCCCCTTACCCATCTGTCTATCGCCTCCTTTGAATTCCATGCTGTCACAGTTACCAGCCCTTTCAAGCTTAACATCCTTATCATTTATCGCCCTCCAGGTTCCCTCGGAGAGTTCATCAATGAGCTTGATGCCTTGATAAGCTCCTTTCCTGAGGACAGCTCACCTCTCACAGTTCTGGGCGACTTTAACCTCCCCACGTCTACCTTTGACTCATTCCTCTCTGCCTCCTTCTTTCCACTCCTCTCCTCTTTTGACCTCTCCCTCTCACCTTCCCCCTCTACTCACAAGGCAGGCAATACGCTCGACCTCATCTTTACTAGATGCTGTTCTTCCACTAACCTCATTGCAACTCCCCTCCAAGTCTCCGACCACTACCTTGTATCCTTTTCCCTCTCGCTCTCATCCAACACTTCCCACACTGCCCCTACTCGGATGGTATCGCGCCGTCCCAACCTTCGCTCTCTCCCCCGCTACTCTCTCCTCTTCCATCCTATCATCTCTTCCCTCTGCTCAAACCTTCTCCAACCTATCTCCTGATTCTGCCTCCTCAACCCTCCTCTCCTCCCTTTCTGCATCCTTTGACTCTCTATGTCCCCTATCCTCCAGGCCGGCTCGGTCCTCCCCTCCCGCTCCGTGGCTCGACGACTCATTGCGAGCTCACAGAACAGGGCTCCGGGCAGCCGAGCGGAAATGGAGGAAAACTCGCCCCCCTGCGGACCTGGCATCCTTTCACCCCCTCCTCTCTACATTTTCCTCTTCTGTCGCTGCTGCTAAAGCCACTTTCTACCACTCTAAATTCCAAGCATCTGCCTCTAACCCTAGGAAGCTCTTTGCCACCTTCTCCTCCCTCCTGAATCCTCCTCCCCCTCCTCTCTGCAGATGACTTCGTCAACCATTTTGAAAAGAAGGTCGACGACATCCGATCCTCGTTTGCTAAGTCAAACGACACCGCTGGTTCTGCTCACACTGCCCTACCCTGTGCTCTGACCTCTTTCTCCCTCTCTCTCCAGATGAAATCTCGTGTCTTGTGACGGCCGGCCGCCCAACAACCTGCCCGCTTGACCCTATCCCCTCCTCTCTTCTCCAGACCATTTCCGGAGACCTTCTCCCTTACCTCACCTCGCTCATCAACTCATCCCTGACCGCTGGCTACGTCCCTTCCGTCTTCAAGAGAGCGAGAGTTGCACCCTTCTGAAAAAACCTACACTCGATCCCTCCGATGTCAACAACTACAGACCAGTATCCCTTCTTTCTTTTCTCTCCAAAACTCTTGAACGTGCCGTCCTTGGCCAGCTCTCCCGCTATCTCTCTCAGAATGACCTTCTTGATCCAAATCAGTCAGGTTTCAAGACTAGTCATTCAACTGAGACTGCTCTTCTCTGTATCACGGAGGCGCTCCGCACTGCTAAAGCTAACTCTCTCTCCTCTGCTCTCATCCTTCTAGACCTATCCGCTGCCTTCGATACTGTGAACCATCAGATCCTCCTCTCCACCCTCTCCGAGTTGGGCATCTCCGGCGCGGCCCACGCTTGGATTGCGTCCTACCTGACAGGTCGCTCCTACCAGGTGGCGTGGCGAGAATCCGTCTCCTCACCACGTGCTCACCACTGGTGTCCCCCAGGGCTCTGTTCTAGGCCCTCTCCTATTCTCGCTATACACCAAGTCACTTGGCTCTGTCATAACCTCACATGGTCTCTCCTATCATTGCTATGCAGACGACACACAATTAATCTTCTCCTTTCCCCCTTCTGATGACCAGGTGGCGAATCGCATCTCTGCATGTCTGGCAGACATATCAGTGTGGATGACGGATCACCATCTCAAGCTGAACCTCGGCAAGACGGAGCTGCTCTTCCTCCCGGGGAAGGACTGCCCGTTCCATGATCTCGCCATCACGGTTGACAACTCCACTGTGTCCTCCTCCCAGAGCGTTAAGAACCTTGGCGTGATCCTGGACAACACCCTGTCGTTCTCAACTAACATCAAGGCGGTGGCCCGTTCCTGTAGGTTCATGCTCTACAACATCCGCAGAGTACGACCCTGCCTCACACAGGAAGCGGCGCAGGTCCTAATCCAGGCACTTGTCATCTCCCGTCTGGATTACTGCAACTCGCTGTTGGCTGGGCTCCCTGCCTGTGCCATTAAACCCCTACAACTCATCCAGAACGCCGCAGCCCGTCTGGTGTTCAACCTTCCCAAGTTCTCTCACGTCACCCCGCTCCTCCGCTCTCTCCACTGGCTTCCAGTTGAAGCTCGCATCCGCTACAAGACCATGGTGCTTGCCTACGGAGCTGTGAGGGGAACGGCACCTCAGTACCTCCAGGCTCTGATCAGGCCCTACACCCAAACATGGGCACTGCGTTCATCCACCTCTGGCCTGCTCGCCTCCCTACCACTGAGGAAGTACAGTTCCCGCTCAGCCCAGTCAAAACTGTTCGCTGCTCTGGCCCCCCAATGGTGGAACAAACTCCCTCACGACGCCAGGACAGCGGAGTCAATCACCACCTTCCGGAGACACCTGAAACCCCACCTCTTTAAGGAATACCTAGGACAGGATAAAGTAATCCTTCTCCCCCTTAAAAGATTTAGATGCACTATTGTAAAGTGGCTGCTCCACTGGATGTCATAAGGTGAATGCACCAATTTGTAAGTCGCTCTGGATAAGAGCGTCTGCTAAATGACTTAAATGTAATGTAAATGTATAAATTCTCATTTAAATTATGTCATTGGAATTTCAAATTGCTTCCCGATTTGACTGAAGTGAAAACTTTTTAAGCAGTCTGGTGTAGTGGTTAGCACCCAAGACTCTGGGCCACATATACGCCTGGCGATGTGGGTACAATTCCCTCTTAACCCGTCCTCTCTGTATCTGCCTCCCTCCACATTTTCGACAATCACTGTCCATGAAAAAATTAAATACCAAAAACATATTTAAAAACAAAACTGAACTTTGTCCAACTGGGCAAATTTTAAATTTGTCAAATTTGATTGGACTTAAAAGACCCCATTGGGAGATGTTTGAGTTGAGGTTGAGGTTGAGGTGTATCATGATATGGTGAAGGAAAGTACCTAATGGAAAAGAGGAACCTGAAAGCCACAAGAACTGAGACTTTTGTTTTCCAATGAAGTCACTGAGAAATGTATTGTAAAGTTGCTAAAATGTGTTTTTCCCTTCTCCCATTTAGCTGGCTTTCTTATCAGCATTCTCAACCATGGAGAATAAAGGAGTATAATTCAGGATGATTATCACAGCCATACAACTCTTTTGAAGAAAGAAAATCATCAGCTTTATTTTCCCAATGCATTCCCATGCATTTCCTGGAACTTAAAATGAATGTACTGTGATTTTAAAGGACAGGATTCTCCTTTGAAAGATTTCAGAACCATTGGACAGGATGTAGAACATTACTCACCTTATTCCTCTTCTGCTGCACTCGTCAGACAACATGGCCGGGTTAAAATATAAAATATTAGTATCAGTAGCAATTGTCCTTCACATTGCCCAGTTCACCGTTGGCTATAGCTTCAGGAATTGCACTGAGGACCCAAACTCAAACCACACAATATTCCTTTGTATCCGTCACCAGGCAAAGAACATTTCTGCCATTATAGGTGACCTGCCACCCTATGCCACCACAATTATAATCTCCATAAACCTGATAAAACACATACCAGACAATACCTTTGTTCACCTTCCTAACCTCAGGACACTTCAGATTGACAATAACCATCTGGAGACTATAGACAACCAGGCATTCCAAAATATGAGCCAACTGAAGAGCCTAAACCTGTCCTTGAACAAAATATCAAATCTCAGCTCCTCTGTGTTTCAAGACCTCAAAAACCTTGTCAACCTGTCACTAAATAATAACTCAGTGATTAGGCTCCCTCCAGGTATTTTCTCCTCACTCTCCAATCTGGATGTCCTCATATTACGGCAGAACTACCTGAACAACTTCTCTGCAGTGGCAGAATCTGTGACTCACTTATCGAAGCTGACAAAACTAGACCTGTGCAATAACTATCTAACGTCCCTCCATCATTCTAACCATACAGACCTACCAGAGTCCCTCACCACCCTCTATCTCTGTAAAAACAAACTGGTCACTTTAGCATGTGAGTGGGGATTCCTCAGCCATGTACTACTGCTGGATCTCTCCTACAATGACCAGCTCCCTTCAAGGGCTTTCCAAGGTGTGGACTTGCGGAAGCTAAACTACATGCGTTTGCGTTCAACCAATGTTACAGTGCCAGAACTTTTGAATGTCAGCAATGTTAGAGGTGGAAACATAGACTTCTCTGGTATGGGGTTGAAGACTGACAATCTGCTCATGGAGTTATGCAGCCTTTTGAGTACAAAGGTCAAATTTGTTAAAAAGCTGAGTCTGGGAAGCAATGGGATTCTGTCATTGCGAAAGAACACACTTTCAAACTGTCCACCAATCCGAGGTTTATTGGACCTTTCCTTCAACCAGTTGAAGAAGGTAAGATGCCTCCACTTTCTCAAAGGACAGGATCAAATCAAGAAATTCACAGCCGAGAAAAACCACCTCACCTCCCTAATGTCCTGCAACAGACAGAACCTCTCTTTCCCAAATCTGACAGATCTGAGCTACCGTTACAATCGCATACTCAATGTGAACTCTTTTGCTTTCCACCACACACCAAATGTGAAGACCCTACAACTCAACATAAACATAATCGCCTATCTTGACCATAAGGCTTTCAGTGGGCTGACTAATCTTGTCACACTGCGTCTGGACAATAACCTCCTGACCGATCTGTACAAGGATAGCTTTGAAGATCTGCATAGCCTGGAAATACTTAACCTACGTAACAATCAGATAGCTGTTATTTTCAACAAGACTTTCCATTCACTCAAACACCTGCACATTTTGGATCTTGGAGGGAACAAAATCACTCATTTTGAAGAGTCAGCCTTTGTGGGGCTCGATAACCTGGCCAATTTTTACCTTGATGGAAACAATCTCAAACAGATTGACAGCTCCAAGTTTAAACCATTCCATGCTACTCTTGAAGTTCTTGATCTACATGGGAATCAGGTTAGCTTCTCTTCTAAACGTACCAACTCTCCTTTCGTGAATCTAACAAAACTTCGCAACCTCAAACTAGATGCGCAGATGCCCCACGGCCTCAACATGCTGCCTTATGCCTTTTTCCGTGGTCTCAACTCCCTCCAATCGCTCTACCTTACCGACAATCACATCTTCAGCTTTGCAGCAGACACTTTTGACGATCTGACCAACTTGACTTTCCTCTCCTTGGACAACTCCTGTGCCGGGGTGATGCAGCTGCAGCCGGGTGTCTTCAAAAACCTGCGGAAATTGAGCAAGCTCAGTGCAAGGAACATGGGCATCCAGTCCTTCTCAAAGGAAGTTTTTGGGAATCTGACAGAGCTGCAGATCTTGCTTCTCAACCAAAACGTAATGCAATCCTTAGATGTGAATGTGCTGGAGGCTCTACCTAAACTGCGCTACCTGGACCTGCGCAACATTCCTCTTAGTTGCACCTGCCTCAACAGTGACCTGCAGAACTGGACTTTGACTAACCAGAGAGTCCAGTTAGTCTTACTATACAGTCTACAGTGCCAAGATAAAAAACTCCAAAAAAGCTTCTACAACTTTGACACCAACGTTTGCTACCTGGACCTGGGAGAGTACCTTTTTGCCACCACAACCACTGTGATTTTACTGCTGACTATAATCCCACTTCTCTACACCAAGCTGTATTGGAAACTGAAGTATAGCTATTATGTGTTCCGCTCCTGGTTCGGCCAACACTGGCGCAGGCTGAGGGAGAAAGAGGAGCACTGCAAATACGATGCTTTCATCTCCTATAACTCGGCGGACGAGCCCTGGGTACTTGACCAGCTACTTCCAAACCTGGAGGGCAACGGAGCCTCTTTCAGGCTGTGCCTGCACCACCGTGACTTTGAGCTGGGCCGCAACATCGTGGACAACATCGTCTCCGCCGTGTACAGCAGCCGCAAGACCATCTGCGTGGTTAGTAGGCACTTCCTGTGCAGCGAGTGGTGTTCCCTGGAGATCCAGCTGGCCAGCTACAGGCTCTTCCATGAGCTCCGGGATGTGCTACTGCTCATCTTCCTGGAACCCATCCCTGAAAGGCAGCTCTCAGCTTACCACCGTATGAGAAAGGTCATGTTGAAGAAGACCTACCTGCAGTGGCCGGGGTCAGACTGCACGGACCCGGTCAAGGCTCAGGAACTGTTTTGGAACCATCTGAGGAGGGCGCTGAGGAGTGGGAGCAGCAGGTTTGAAGAGGAGGATGAGGGGAGGGAGGAATACTTCAATCAGCCACCGACGGATGATGATAACTATTACTTAATGCCTTAAGGAAATGGTAATAGGACACATTTTTCCCTAGCAGTAGTCTGATTCCTGGATATGAAACAAAGGTCAATGTAGTAAAAGTACAGAAATTACGCACACACAGACACATACAAAGACAGAGAGAGGAACTGAATATCTTGTAAATGTGCCCTCTGTGCCATGATTTCTACTTGCTTGAAATCCAGCATCATCTATGCTTTGATTTAGTGCTATAATAACCTTAATTCATTTTTTTTTGGGGGGGGTTGTAACTTGCTCATGGAAAAAAAAGATTTAAAAAAAATCTTGTTCTGTACCAAATAATATTGTGATACTGTTTGTACATTTAAAAGATGAAATGGCAATGGAAATATGATCAGACATACCCTGACAAATCATGTTGCAAAGTTAAAGAATATTAAAATTAAGTATACATCTTGTTGGTAAATATCACTGTCTCAAATCAGGAAGACACCGACAGATGAGACCTATTACTTAAGGAAAGGGTTAGAGGACACGCGTTGCCCTGGCAGAAGCCTGTTTCCAAGACATTAAACAAAGTTCAATGTAGTAAAAGTACTGCAATTATGCACACCCACACACATAGAAACAGAGAGAGGAACTGAATCTCTTGTAAAAGTGCCCTCCGTGCCATGACTCTGTCCACTACCCTCTGTATATAGCCTCGCTATTGTTATTTTACTGCTGCTCTTTAATTATTTGTTACTTTTATTTTAAATGTTTTACTTATCACTTATTTTTTTCTTAAAACTGCATTGTTGGTTAAGGGCTTGTAAATAAACATTTCACTGTAAGGTTAGGAGGACACACTTCGCCCTGGCAGCAGCCTGTTTCCAGGATATTAAACAAAGTTCGATGTAGTAAAAGTACTGAAATTATGCACACCTGTTGTATTCGGCGCATGTGACAAATAAAATTTTATTTGATGTTCTACTTTCTTGAAATCCAGCATTGCTTATGCTTTGATTGACTGCTATAAGCTAAAGCCATCATTTGTTTTCTTTTGTAATTTGCTTTCATGGAAAAAATGAACTTAATCCTGTTGTGATCAGTACATAATAATATTGTAATACTGTATGTACATTTAAAAGATGCAAAATGGAAATGGTAAATAAGATGAGACATACCTTGACAAATCATGTTGCAAAGTGAATTGAAATATTCTATAAGTATTGTTATTGTAAAATATTTCTTGTTGTAAAATATCACTGTCTCAATCAGTAGTACACAAACTAAAACAAGTCAATTAATGATCTATTATTAGATTTTAATATAAGATACAGTGTGTACAGTATTTTACTTACAGGTTCATTTTATTCAGTCCATCTTACAGGGGGAGAATTGTATACCCCTCATGTCCTCGCTCCTTCTCAAAACCAATTGGAGAAAAAGGTCAGAGGGGAGTGACCTCTGGCTTTCTCATCCAATGGGTTTTGAGAAGGAGACAAGGCGAGGAATATGCAATTGGGATCTACCCATGGACAGCAGACAATCCTCTGCAGAATGCATTCATGCTAATTCATGTCTTTGATAATCTGTGCTAAAGCATTCTGCTTGTCAAAAATAATAAAAGTATACTTTAAGTAGGCCCACTGGCCACAAAAAAAACACAAGGGCCAGATTCTTGGATATTTTGTACTGCCATAGTTGACTAGTCCACTGTAGCTGTCTGTAAACAACATACTGCATAAGTTCTGCAATGCATTTTCTCTTATAGTGCTTCTGTATGTTTTTGCATGCACATGTTTCAATTAGAAGTATTCATGCAATAAAAAATAAATTCTGCTGCTGTTACCTTTCTACAGCATAATTGTGTTTTTACTGTACAGGCTGGAAGTAGTTTTAGAGTATGTGAATTGTATGAAATAACATTTTTTTTTTTAAATAATGTTTTCTCACACATTTAACTTACATTTGTAAATATACAAACAACATTTCCTGGATGGCACTTTCTCTTTCTGACCATCATATGATGGAATTCAATAACAATAAATAAATATATCAAGTCAGTTGTAATTGTAAACAATTAGACTTGACGGTATGCATTTAGAAAAAACTCAACAACATAGCATTGTGCTTATGCATGTCTCTACTACATAGAGGATCAGTACAGTCTCATTCGGGGGAAAGACCAGCATTCAGGGCTGGGGAAAGCAGGTAGGGACCCATGTGGCAGAGGAGGGGACAGGCCACTCTCCAGCATGTTGGAGGGGGGATAGTAGTCCATGTCAGGAAGGTGGGACCTGGAGATTACAGGGCTGGTTGGGGGGCGACAGTTGAAGCGATAGAAAGGGTGGAGCTGATGACTGTCTAGTGGATAGTGGGTAGGAGCAGAAAAGGATGAGGAAGAACCACCAAAATGGCTTCTTTCAATGTCGTATGGATCTTGTTGCTGTGGCAAGTGTCTGTCTCTGTGTCCCTCTGTTGGCCCTGTGGGATACTGCAGGAAACACTGCATACTCCTCTCACGATAGAAAGGCTCACTGCTCCTCTCTCTCACTGTTTCTGTCTGGTTTAGAAAACTCAAATCTGGGTCATACCTCCAGTTCTCAAAGTGATCCACCCTGGTTGACTCTCTCATGCTTCCCCTGTCGAATACGTCATCCCAGGGCTGAGGCAGACCGGATTGAGCTGCCCAAGGTGAGGAAGGAGGGGGGGCAAAGACATGGTGGCGAGAGGGGGAGCCAGAGGGCTGGAGGTCCATGAGGAAGTGCGAGGAGGAAGCGGGCCTAAGTAGTTCTCCGATCAGTTCCCCAACCTGCTCCACACTGGGGTTGGGGTTCCATGCAGCAGCCTAAAGAGAAGCAAGTGTGGCAGCAATTTGTTTGTTATCATACAGTAATATCTAAGTATTGCAAAGAAGACTGTCATTTAGAACATTCTGTGACAATTTCACAAACAAAATGTACTGTAGCATTATAGTAGCACGTTCTACTGCAAATTTGTTTAGGAAATCCTATCACAATAAACCTACAATTACCAATTATATATAAGATGTCAATTCATTTTTATTTACTATTACGCTATATGGCTGATGATGACTGATAGTTCAATGTCTTATGCTCGTACCGTGTCCAGGCTGTTCTGCGACCCAATGAGGGGCTGAGGAGGGGTCATTCTGTTGGGGCATAGCTGCTTCCTCCTCCTCTTGTTGGGGGCTGACCTCTGGGCGTCCAGGCACGGATGCTCCACCATGCTCTCTCCAAAACCACCATCCAATGGAGCTGTGATAGTTGAAAAATCATTCAACTAAACTACACCACTGAAGATATTTTCAGAGTCCCCACTGTGGTGTACAATACTATCGATATCGAAATGCAGTTAGGCTACAATAAAACATTTGACAAATAATACAGATAGGCCACAATTTCAATCAATATGATCTGATTAGTTACAGTATGATTATATGAGTACAGAGGATTCCATTTCTTATTGCGGTCCTCAACCCAACACTCACAACCGCAAGCACATTATATACCATACCTGCAGGGCAGCCTCCATATGCACCTACGCCTTCCAGGATTGTGCTCTGCCCCAGCCCGGCCCTGGTTGTGGTGGGTCCTGTACTGAAGCTGAGACGTCGCTGCACGTTGAGTAGGTTCTCCTGCAGCTGGAGCCCGTGCCTCTCCCGTAGGGCCTGCAGCAGCACCTCCCTACTTTCCGCCACAAGGTGTCTCCTGCGGAGCAGTGGCAGCTGCAGAGACCTGCACAGACGCGCAGCTACCACACTGACAGGGTTGGTGACAGTTTGCTGCATCTGATTGTCTGAGCTCTCACTGCGTCCACATCTTGCTGAGAAGGAAGACATTGTGATGTTTGGACTGGGCCTGAATGGCTGTGTGTGTGGGAGAATAGGTCCATGGTTTTTGGGGGTCTGCTCCATGGTAAGGACAACAGGCTTAACCTCAGCCCTTGTGTCAGGTGGTCTCTCATTTTCATTCTTTCCACTGGGTGACAACAGTGTTTCACAGACTACAGGCCTGGGCCCCTTGCTCTTGTTTCGAACCACACGTGAGGGACTCTCTGTGGATGATAGGGTAACTACGCCGCCCTCTGATGATGTCAGACCGCTATGATGTGTCTGTCCTGGTGTGATACCAGACTCCTGGCTGTTAGAGTGACTGGCTACATTCTTCTCCAGACAAACCTGAATAGATGTGAATTTTCTTCTGAAATCCTCTTGTGTATCCCCATGAGAACACTTAAAAAGTCTGCTTTCTGAATTAGACCTATACTCGTCACACTTGTTGGCCTTAGTACTACTCTTTGCTACTACTCTTTCTACTCTCCCTTTATCTGGATCCTCCTCAACATTGTCAGGAACAGCAACTTCACCCACATCTGAATCAGGCCCAGGAGAGGAGAAAGGAAGGGAAGATGAGGGTGGAAGGGGAGGAAGAGTAGCAGTAGTTTTGCCTCGCTCCCCGCGCTGCCCAAGCTTCTCCAACTTCCTCTGCTCACTCAGCAGGCGCTCGATGTCGATGGACTTCACCTCATGGTTGAACAGGCCATGGTGGCCGATGAGACGGTTGTTCGTGATGATGCTGGGCTCTTGCCCAGCGGGGAAGACGCGGGCTAATTGGGCATCTCTCCGTGGAGGAAGGCGAGAGCAGCTTTGGCAGCAACCATGACAGTGGTCCTTCTCTTTGCTGCTTTGGTGCTGGTGGGATCTGCTATTTGATCCTCCTCTGCTTACCTGTCTCCTCTCCTTGCGTGTTTTTAGTCGTTTAGTCTTGTTCGTCTGGCTGTTTTGTGCTTCTGTGTTCTTGGTATGGCTTGAAGAGCAGCAGTGTGGAGTGGATCTGTTGGTTGGGCTACAGGTTTTATCTGTAGACTTGAAGTGCTTGCTAAAAACATGCAGGACATTCTGCTTCTCTGTTAAGGCTCTGCCATGTAGATGGCTCATCATGAGGTGGAATGCTAGGTGCACAGAAAAGACTGAATAATTTAAAAAAAAATCTAGATGGCTGTTGGGTCACATGCAGAAGTATTATTTGAAACAGAACACTTTTGATCATTAACACAAATTAATGAAACTGGAACATTAGCTAACGTTGTCAGAAAAATACCTTCCACTAGCAAACCTAGTAGCTAGATATGGTCAAGCTAGCAAGACAAAACAGTTCACAATAACAAAAAGTATTCAATCAGCACACATGAACAAAATAATGTTGTTGATTAGCTAGCGAGCTTACGTTAGCTAACGTTAGTAAACAAACGGCAGTCACTCACCACTCACCAGCAATTTTTTCTGGACAAATTAGGCACAGGTGCAGGAAATCAAGGCGAAATTTTAAAAAAGACTAGAAAGATACCCCGATACAGTGTTGCATGTACCAGTGATATTATGTAACATAAACTAGCAAGATACAGAAAACGTGTAATCTACAATTTCGCAAACTATCCAAAAATGGAAGTTGGGGTAAACACATTCTAGTTTTGAAAATGTTTGGTTGCCCAGCAACGTCCCGGACTAGCCACCAACATCACATTGAAAAGGTGATGTGCTAATCAATGTAGCTGCGCGTGTTCGTGTAGGGTATATTCAGCAATATCACCCAACTGAGTAAAACAGCACATTTAATTTGCATACTTTCCTCATGTGGCACATGCAGTTTTAGCTGGCTGGTGCGAACTGACTACTATACAGAGTAACGTAATAGATAACTAAACTTTCAATTTACGTCACTTTCAATGAAACAACCATCTACGTTTGTGAAATTGGCGAGACGTAAATCGAACATGATTTGATTAATGACATGACGCGGGAGAGTTCGGCGATAATCGCAGTCTTTTGTAAAGTTATATGTTTGAATGAAGAAGTTGAGAAGCTCTCATGGTCTGTCAGTTAGTTGGTCCCGTGTACCTCAGTTGGTAGCGCATGGCGCTTTCAACGCCAAGGTTGTTGGTTCGATTCTTGGGGGGAAGAAGTATGAACATGTAAGCACTATTGCTCAGGATAATAACGTCTGCTAAATTACTCAAATGTAAAATTTGCTCTACGGCGGCGCGCCTTTCTCTAGTGAACAAACACCGGACGATTCCAAAACTAGAAATGAGGAGGTAGGCTACAGTTTATTCGCAACTATAATTCCCTTTGGCAGTCACTTTGATAGCCATGATTGAGTGAAAATACGTGTTTTTATGAAAGTATTCATACACTGTACTAATTGTATGCGTATACATATCACTAGACTGGAAAAAACAACAATATTTTACTGAAGTAGCTCACCTATGAGTGGTCAATGGTACATTCTATAGGGACTTGAAATTTTACTTTCAGGAACTATCACGCAGCCGGAACCACAATTACGGTATTGTAAAACAGTAATACCTGTTAGCTATTCAGCAACCACACATATTAATATGAAAAAGTCTGTACGTTGATGCACCACATTGCCAATGCATCATTGGTTCGTAGCACTTTATGCTAACCTTATGATTAGCTAGCTAGCTACTGTATAGCTAGCTGACTATTCCTGTAGCCTGGCTTGACATATGACTAACGAATCCTCGCGTTTTTGGTGTATTTGTGCTAAAGTATTAGTTACTGCAATCGTTATTATTATTATTAGGCCCCATAATTATGTGCCAGTGCACGCCCATTTGTGAATAGGGTTACACATTTCACTTGGAATTGTTTTGCACTACTCTACTGTAGTGACCCAGCTAGCTACCCGTGGTTAGTTGCTTTTTGATTCACACACAGTAAGCATCCAACCATCTGCTCTAATCTACCAAGCCTTGATTTTCACTTTGTTTCTTTCTGACACTAGACAGACAAAGTGATGAGCTCTGGAGACTCCAACCCCGCCGCCACACCCACTCCTTGTGTGGACATCCAGGGAGATGGCAGATGGATGTCTTTGGTGTGTATCCTGCTGCCATTTCAGAATCCCAGTAACCTATATTGTCAATTTCCTCTCGTGTCCTGATTCAGAGGGGTTGGGTTAAATGCGGAAGACACATTTCGGTTGAATGCATTCAGTTGTGCAACTGACTAGGTATCCCCTTTCCTCTCTCCTTCTGCCTACAGCATAACCACTTTGTGTCTAACAGCAAGGACAAGGAACCAGATGTCCTGTTTGTAGGAGACTCTCTTGTCCAGCTCTTGCACCAGTTTGAGGTAATCTCTCTATCCTGACAGCTGTAATGGGACTGCAAACATTGGTATCATTTGTTGGTTGGAACTTTAGCTAACATAATTTGCCACATTTTAATATTTTCTGATTACAAGTCTTGTTATTTCAGAAGAAGACATGTTAGCTGCTAGGATATGCTAGTTGACATACTGGTATTGTGTTCATTTGTTTTTGTCAGGTGTGGCGAGAGCTGTTCTCCCCTCTCCACGCTCTCAACTTTGGGGTGGGTGGTGACGAAACACAGCACGTCTTGTGGAGATTGAGCAATGGAGAGTTGGCCCACATCAGCCCAAAGGTATATATACACAAAGACAACACGTTAGTACATTACATTAGAGTTGATCATACACTACTCATTGTTCAGATTTAAACCCTAATGGCTGCACAGATCCATGGTCTCAAGCCTGTTCCCAGGCCAAAAAGCACTTTAAGTATCAGTCATTGAAAATGCTTTTAAATGAAGTGGTATGAATGAAACTGCCCACCAAGTTGATGTTTGTGCCTCTGCCTCCACCAGGTTGTAGTGCTGTGGGTGGGCACCCATAATCACGGTCACACTGCAGAACAGATCTGTGGAGGCATTATGGCCATAGTCCAACTCATCAAGGACAAGCTGCCGAAGGCTTACACTCTCGTACTGGTGGGTTTTTCTTCCTCTTTTCTACCACATGTGACTTCAAACATTTCCCATTACAACGGTTTATCATTTTCCTGTATGTGATTCACTGTTACTAAGTACTGATGTTCCTTCCTTTGACCTGTTCAACTGCCAGAATCAAATGTCTGCCAGTGTTGAATGTTATGGTTAAAGTTTGCTGAAAGACTTCGCAGAGGACACACTGATAATGTATCTGTGACACTGTGATTCTGTAGCAGCTGGTGTTGTGACTTCCTACAAGCCTCTCGGGCTGGTGTTTACTCAACACTCGGTGCTGTGGGATTATATAAGTACCCTCTCAGACAAGCCCGTTAGACATTTCTCTTGGCTTCTGTTCTGGAGATGTTCTCCCTGAATTCTTGTAATAAACTGAAATGATTTAAATTAATGTGATTGACTGCGCTCCCATTTGTTCACTTGGAAAATCCCCTTTACAACCATTAACCTTTATGATAACCCAAACCTAAATTATGAACTGCATGCTTTATGGACTCCATTATCATTGCTAACTAAATTGGCACGTTTGTCGTTTGGCCGTCTAGTGGCTATAATGCACAGGAGGTTGGTGGGACCTTAATTGTGGAGAATGGGCTTGTGGTAATGGCTGAAGCTGAATCAGTGGAATGGTATCTAACACATGGTTTTCAGGTGTTTGATGCCATTCCATTTGCTCCATTCCGAACATTATTATGAACCGTTCTCCCCTCAGCAGCCTCCTGTGCTATCATGTATGTTTCCAACCACAGGGAGTGCTGCCCAGGGGTAAGATGCCCAACCCCCTACGGGAGAGGAACGCCCAGGTCAACAAACTGGTCAAGGATGCAGTGTCCTCTCTCCCCCACGCCTCCCTCCTCAACGTTGACCCCGGCTTTGTGCACTCGGACGGCAGCATCTCCCACCAGGACCTGTATGACTTCCTCCACCTCACCCCTCAGGGCTACCAGGCTGTGTGCCAGCCGCTACACGCCCACCTCAAGGGCCTGCTGGAGAAACAGGCTGAAAACTGAATGCCAGCTGATGGAGAACTAATGGCCAATGACCCACTCACTACATCAGAGGTAAAAACCCTGGTCCTGGAGAGCCACAAGAGTACAGGCTTTTAGCACATTCACTGCTTTTAGTAGACTTTTTAGTATTTAAGTAGAGACTTTTGTTCCAACTCATGATTCAAATAATGATCTAGTCCTTGATTAGTTGAATCACGTTGAATGTTTTGAATGCTGGGCTGGAAGAAAAGCCGGAACTTAAAAGGCTTTCCAGAACCAGGGTTGGTAACCACTGCACAACTCTATTCTATGGGACCGTACTGTAACTTACCACCAAAATGGCTGCGTAGAGGACCGCTAAACACTAATAGGATCAAATATCAGATTTGACCACTTATCACCAATTGAGATGTGATTGAGTTGATTTGAAAGATTGTCCTTCTCTTCAGTTTCATTCTGTATTATGGATATCATGCACCAATATGTTAGGATCTGTCTTTTCTGGCTGAAAGATACTTCATAAGAGCTTCCCCACAGAAAGGTTAGGAGAATCAGAAAACCTACCATACTAAAGGTTTGTTTTGTTTCCTCTCAAAATATCAACATTTCCTGTCTTTTTCTCCTCACTTTGAAAACATCTACAGTCCTATTGATCCGATTGGTTACTGATAATATCATTTAAAATCCCTCAAATTGTGTCCCATATGTGTTTAGACACGGCAACCATTTACGGTGATGATGCAACAAGGCATCACTTGGCCAGTTGGCTCCACTGTTAAAGCATTACTTGTTTCTGGTATCTGTTTGCCACCGTTGCTTTTTGTTACTTGTGAAGATTTAGGCTGAATATGTCTTATTTTGGCTGTAGAAATATGGAGAATGAAGGGGAATGGTATGGTGTATTTGGAGTGAATGATGAGGGCATTTCAAAGTAGCGCTGAGACTGGTGGGTATTTGGCTTGGATATGACATGATACTGACTCAGTGTGTATGGATGTGTTGTAGCTAGCTTATACTTGTCTTGCACTCTTTATTCAAAGGCAGTCACCTCACGAGACCCAAGACTCCCTATAAAGGCTGCATAGACTGTTTGTATATACTGCAAATGTAGTCCTAACTGCCTCTATCTTGAATGTTGATTGTGGAAAAACTGTATATGTGATGTCAAAATGCAATGCATTAAAACCAATGAAAGCTTACAGTATGCACGGACATTGGTTCTTTGTTTGCAGCTTCCAACCACTGAAGTGTGTCTGCATGATGCCTCTGCAAAGAGAAGTTTTTAAACCAAAATAACAACCTTTAGCTGTATCTTGTAAAAATATCCCGTGTGTGTGTTCCAGAGTGTGTTTGATTGCTTAATGTACTCAAAACAATGGGTGCAGCGAAAGTTCACATGGAACACAACAATGGAGAGATGTATTGTATTGGGATGACCAAACAGTTTTATACCGGCATGTGATGATGTGAGCACATCCAAGATACTGTACCTGCATGTGTTGAGTTATGCCTGAGCAGAGAACCACAAGAGAGCTGTCTAGTGACACACAGCACTGTGATGAGACGTTGGACCCGCTCCTTCGTATGGTTAGTTGGCAGTGTCAGTTGTCGAGAAGTATTTGTTTACTAGTTCCACCTTACAGCTTCTAACATGCTGAAAATGGAAGCTCAAGAGACCAAGTGTAAATATCTGTTTTTAAGTTTGTCTTCAGAGATACCATCGACATGGTGATGAATGATCCAGTGTAGCGGTGTGGAGCCCAATACCATGACTGATTAATGGAATCCAGCAAGCACCAAACCGTTATGCCGTGAAAGAATGTTCATGTCCTATGATAGTCAATGTGAGATTTGACTCTGTGCAAACAGAACTTCTCTAACCCGTGAAACTGTCATTTAGTTTCCTCTAATCTCTTGAATGATGATCTGGGCAGCATATTGACCTATCAGATCAATGACGTTTTTTTTCCCTCATTGCTTTGCTAAAGGAATATTTGATCATTGTCTTGTTTGCCAAGGAAACACAATCGCAGTGTCTGGCTGACAGTTTCAAGCGGCCTTCAAGTCTTCAGGTCAACATTCTATTTAATGAACGTTATTTGTTAGTTTGCTCTGAAAGAAAGTATATTTATTGAACATAAGGCATGAAGGCAGAAGAGTGTTTTTCCATCACAGGTCAGTATCATGAAGGACTCTCATCCACCTGTCAGGCTGACGTCACTCATCAGTAACACTATGAGGTGTTGTTTTCGCCAACGTCCACTCTTTCCAAAATGCTTGGCGTATATAACACAAGGCAGGTGTAGGTAGGGGGACATGCTTCATACAACATGGCCCATTTTATCTCAGATGGAGACATACGTCTATATAAAGGGCTGAGGTAACTGCGGAGGTTAGTTGTTCATTCAGTAGTAGCTGCAGAGGTGTGTTTGCACATTCACAAGGATATTGTGGCCAGAGGAATGGGAATAAAGATGCTTTTGCTGTTCTGTGTATTGTCATTCACTGGCCAAGGGCAAGGTAAAGTATTGAACATTCTGTTTGATTTACTGTTGAATGTACTTGGCTTTATGATGTACAGTGA